>NC_043014.1:47844644-47944644 GCF_006345805.1 Octopus sinensis | reverse complement strand
ACAGGTCATCTAGTCAGGATTATTCCTGTTATGTTTCCAGTAAAAACATCTTACCTCTTATTGTGTTGCTATAAGAGGCTGGCATTTGTGGAAATGTGTTGCCTTGTTGATATGGATAGTGTGTCCACAACAGAAATATGTTTCCACATTTCTGAGTGGTTGAGCAGTTGAACCTTCTTTGGTCTCTGAAGTTTATTAGTGGATGATGTAGAACAGGTGTTCCTACCCTTTTACCATTGCAGCTTTTGGTGATAAATCAAAACCCCGCTTTTATTTAAAAAAAAAAAGGTTTCATAAAAATTGAATACTGTTTTGGGGAAGGAGAGAGAAGTATTCCTTAGTTTTTGTTTGTTGTAAGAAGGGACTAAAGGAATTGGCACCAGTAAAGGCATTCAGCCTGAAAACACTGCCTTTAAAAGTTCCATTCAAAGGTGGTTGTTAAAAGAAGGATGATGATGTTGAGTTCATATCCTTTAAGCATTTGGCTTATTGTAAAACATATCTTACATTTTCTTCTTCATCAAGCAACTGCAATTGAGATGAATTTCACAATGTTACATCAGGAATCTCTGCCTGTGTCCCTCTCCAATAGCTTTGGTTGGTCTTCAGTTTCATGTATGTTTCTGCCACTCACATCAGTGTAGTTGAGTGGTTTTTATCCACTATCAGGGTGCTGAAGTCTCCAAAATATAACATTTGGTGTTCAGTATGACAGCAGTAGTCAGCAAAGCCTTTGCTGTGTTGAGCAGTAATAGTACAGATTGGTGGAATGTGTCCACAAGTCTCTATTTTGGTATGTTCTCACACCATGAGATGTTTCATACCCTCTTGAACCACCAAGGTCTCTTGAAGCTCCTCTATATCATATTTTATCAAATATTTCAAAAGGGATATTTTTTCTTCGCTCCATACTCACTAAGTCTGAAGGAAGAGACAGAGCCCATGGTCCTTGCCGGCCTTCTGAACCTGGTAAGGATATAACACTCCAGGAATTTTCACAGCCATTTTCTGTGTCTCTTTTAAGATGGCTGCTTTTGACTGTTCTTGTTTTCTGATGCTTTGCATTTTCATTAACAGGGTATCAGATATTTGATTCTAATCACTTTTTGATCTCAGCCAATCAGTGATAGCAGTGTTAGTGATGTTATTGTGAGCCTTAAAGCCAATCAGAGATGTCAATGAGGCTTTAAACTAATCAGTGATAGCTGTGTTAGCGAGATCATTGTGAGCCCAAACCAATCAATTTGTAATGTTTTTTCTAAGTAGAAAATGTCCTTCAGAAAGATCTTTAGATTATTGACACAATTCCTGGAGTGTTATATCCTATTCCCTTCATATTATATTTTTAAAGAGTCAACTTTCAGAATTGCCAGTAATCAAATACATTTCTTTTTCTCTCAATTTTACATTCCATCTTTACCCCTCTATAGCAAATGGCTGTTCATATTTGGACATTATTAAAAGGATTGTTACTGCAATTAATCCTACACTTGCTGTTGTTAATAACTCCTGCTACTAACATCATCATCATTTCAGTGATCCACTTTATTTGTGAAGCAATGCTTAAATGGGTCAGACAAAATTGGATAAGGTAGAGATCCTGTGGTTGGATGCCCTTCTTGTTGCCAACCCTCATTTGTTTCAGAGCAAAGTAATATTTTCCCTAATCCTTCAAGCATGTGAAACACAATGGGCCAGACATGTTTTCATGGAAGATTGCAAATGAATGCCACCATTTGGGTGGTGATGACATTTGTTGATAACTGTTACACAACATCAAGTAGATACAAATACACACACACATACATACATACATACATGATGGGCTTCTTTCAGTTTCTGTTCATCAAATCCACCCTCAAGGATTTGGTTAGCCCAGGGCTATAATAGATGCTTGTCCAAGATGCCTCACGGTGGGATTGAACTTGAGGCCATCTGGTTGAGAAGTAAATTTCTTAACCACACAGTCATGTCTGCTCCCATATTATTACTTTAACTTAAAGCAGAGCTTTCCCAACTCTTCAGGACGGTGACAAATATTTTAAAAACAAAATTCTTTGTGGCTCTTTAAGCTTAATTTATGAAACCAAATATATAAAGCCAAATTTATATAGAAACTAACTGCAAAGTCAACAATGCTTTGATATACTTTATATCTAAATATTCATTAAAGTTTATCTATTTTCACTTAATTTTACAATATGCCTAGAAATTATTGGCACCACAGTTTGGAAAATATCTACCAAAAAGGGGGGACAGTGCTGCTACATTCTGGATCAAACTTGGCGCCAGGCCAGCTTCGAATGATTGAACATTCCAAATGATTGCAGTCGTAGTAATGGGGAAGGGCTTTGGTGAACTGTTATTCTAATTTTAGACTGTTACAGATACCAGATGTTGTGTTAGCTGGACTAGCACTGACCTGTACCAACTTGGCACTATCAGTAACTACAGCTGGTACAAATTCTGTTGCAGAGTTCTTAAGACTCTTACGCAGGAACTGTATCAACTTTGTACCAACCACCAGTCCTTTAACCCTAAAACTGGGTGGAAAAAAAAAACTGTTACAACCATAGCCTGCATGTCCTGTTGTATCCTACAGAGTAAACAGTGTGATTTAGGATTCATCAGGGTCTTGGAACAGACTTAAAATGCTGGGCACATGGGGTGCTGTTCTTGGCAATGACCTGGGCTTGGTAATGACCTGCTGCTGTTTTGTCGAGTCATATTTAGGGTTTAATATTTAATTATAACTAAAAATAGCAGCATTGACCTCTAGGTGAAATATTTCATCCCTTGTTTCCTCTACAATTCACTGACCGACATAAAATTAAACTTAACATTGAAGCACCATCTTTTACACCATCCACAGCTGTCAAATGTAAAGGATGTTTGCTGTGAAGTGGTGGCACCAGTGCTGGAGATTTAAACATTAATTACTTTCACATCCAAATTATTGGTCTAAACTAGGCATGGGCAATCCTTTCTGAGAAGTGGGCCACATGAGACCTAGATCATCACCAGATGGGCTGCACTACTAAAAAAAAAGAATTCAAAGTGACTTTTTGTTAGTCATGCCATTTAGAAAACCTGATGGGCTGCAATTTGCCCATGACTGGCCTAAATCATTGAATTCTAAATTAATGAGATCCATATTGACACTGTGTTGTAATTAGAGAGTAACTAGAAGGAAGTGAAGATAATGACTATAACAGGACATGAACTTGTGATCTTACTGTTTGTTATTCAGTAGTTTTAACCTGATAGCTACAGAATTTGTATCTGTACTAGAATGAGATAGCAGGCTAGTGGATGGAGATAAACCTCCTGTTTGTGATATAGCACATTGCACGACTATGGCTGTTCCACCATAGAATCTAATGTCATTTCTAATCATCACCACCACCACCACCACCACCACCACCACCTTCATCATCATCATCATCATGACTATAATGGTTATATCAGCATTAGCAACTTGTTACAAAACATCTGTGCGTTGTGTAAATTAACCAATATCAGCAGCATCGTTCTCCAATTTTATTCCTGCTACTGTCCATGGAGTGATTTAAGCTGGTGAAATATTTTCTCAAAGAACTGTACTAAGGGAAAAAGAAAACCAAAAAAAAAAAATACCCCCCAAAAAACAAGACCCATACTTAACTATGTAGCCTTCATGCAGAAGGCAACTCTGGGTGTCCCTCTTTCCTCATTATTAACCATGCATGAATAATGAACTCCCTGCAATACCACCTCTGTTGTGGTTGTTGTAGTACTACAGGGCTGCAGTTGAAATTGAGTTAACTTCTAAACCCCACACTTGGTTCCTCTTTGCATCTAAAACAATTCCTTTATATCTCATTAGGCGACCGTTTCTCACACAGTTGGCCTTATATCATTGGTAGAGAACTAGAAATTGCTCATTACAATCATTATTATTATTATTATTATTATTATTATTATTGCTGTTTTTTTTTGTTTTTTTTTTTGTGGATTTTTCTTTTTGCCATTGGCTGTTATAATTGAATATTCCTTCACTAGCTAAGCAAATTAAGACCTTGATACAGCCATTAAGCTAATTATCAGTAATTCCTGTTTGAAATATATTTCGAGAATTGGTTGGCTGAGGGGCTGAGAAAGTTCCACATTTCGTCCTGTTTCAGGGTTTTGGTATTACGCTGTAGGAAGAAGAGGAGGAGGAGGAGGTGGAGGAGTGCTGCTAATTAGTGCTAAGTTGTTCTGTTGCTGCTATTTATAGCTTCCTTCTCACATTTCTTTGTGTGTATTTCTATTGCAGTGGTACATATCTTGCTGTGGTTACACTGCCATAGCTCACACACACACACACACACACACACACCTGTTATTCAGAGCTTTGAAGCAAGAAGGGTTCATCATCATCATCATCTCCTCTTTTTTTCTGTGCATGATTTGAACAGGCCTATAGAATGGTACAACACCGATTCTTTATACATTGTAAAAGACGGTGGCATTGGTTAAAGATTTCTAGTTGACCAATCACTGGTCCACGGCATTTCTGATAGCAGACAAGAGACCATCTAGGAATTGGTTAGAGGACCTTCTCCTTGCAAAGTATTTCCTTCAAATAGCCCTTGTTTTCCACTGATGTACGTAGCATCCTAACAAGACGTCTGCGTTGGCTGGGTCATGCCCTCCGTCGTCAGCCAGGAGAATTCATTTACGAAGCAATTGCCCCAGCTCCCCTTCAGAGTTGGCGAAAGCGATGTGGTGGACAAAGAAGAACCTGGCTGATGACGGTCAAGGCTGATCTGGAACCCAACCTAGGCCCCCATATCTACGGCGTTTGCCGCTGGAATAAGGAGTGGTTGGAAATCATGCGGTCGTTAGCCTTAAATCACCAGGTCTGGTCGGCGTTTGTGAGAGATGCAGCAATGTGGATAAATGAAGCCAGCTCAACCCACCCCGGGTGAATGCTGTATGAAGAAGATATACATAGCAAGAGTTATAAGTGATTTACCATAGACCATCGATGACTTTTCTCCACTGTTTTCAACTCTGGGCTGTTCTTTGAATTGTCGTTAATGCTTGTATAATATTGCTCTTTTTCTAGAGAAGGGTATTAGCCCTGTAGAAACTCATTTTCATCTAGGAAAGAGGTCGTACTCTATCCTTTGACCAATCCAGCGTGAGAGACCCTACCAGGATCTTGACTCCACTTGTATAGTTTTCATGGTCATTGAAGTCCACAAGCCATCACACTGCCACAATGACTTGGCCTTGTAGTGGCAAAAAATATTAAAATGTTTGTAACATTTTACGGCTACTTCCCATGCTGGCATGAGTTTGAGGAGTCATCACAGTCTAAGTTTCGTCTCATTGGGAGCCACTGCTCCTACAGACTTTTTGCATGTGTCATTTGGGTTGGTTTCTATGTCTAGGTGCTCTTTCTAATGTCAACATGTTTACAGTGTGAATGGTGGATGGGGAGGGGACTTCGCACACAGTATGTAAATGTAGATAATTCTCAAGATATGTAAAGCATGTAGGAGGGGGGAAGTGAGAAAAAAAGAAGAAACATGACAACAGAAGATGAAGAAATGGATATTTAAGAGGTAGGGGTGTAGGTGTAGAGAATTCTTCATGATCTCAACCATGTACATTCACTTCCATTTTCCAAGAAGAGGAATATGGAAGAGAGAGCAAGCGAACAGTGACATCAGAAGGACCAGAATTGGTGGAAGGGCAATGGGATCAAGAGTATAATGGGAAGAAGGCAAAGCCGTGTGTATGTCTCACTATCCTTCATATAATTATATAACAAACTTCTGTACAGTTGGCATCTATCAAATGTCGCTCAGTCTGAAGCTAACATAGTGAACACTTGTCCATGCTACTGCCTTGTGAGATTGAATTTTGGGCCATGGTGGTTGCAAAGCAAACTTAATTACCTTACTGACTGATTTGATCAATAAAATAGAAATAGAATTTAAAAAAAATTATTCTTTCTGTGTGACCTGGTACTGGTCCATTGACCAGTACCAGGCCACGTAGGAAACCCTCATCCTATATTAAACTATTGATGATCTCTGTAAGTTCACACAAAGCTGTCCCTTCTACTTGCACTAATCTCATCTCTGGTGCCCAGCATTGAGATCAGATTTTACCACTTCCTCTTATGTCATTTACAGTGTTTATATTTTATTATATTTATTCAGAAAATAACTCTACCTTTCATCAATCCGTAGTAGGTACCAGTCACGTGTTAAGTCAGTTTCATGAATTATACCACCTTGAAGAATGTATGGCCTGAGCATATGTAAGAAATTATTACTATTAAAGTAAAGCAAAGGGATCAGAGTAATCGATCACCACCACCCCTTTTCAGGCTTTGAACCTATATTAGGCCAAATTTCAGGCCTTGTATCTATATTAGAAAGAATTAAGGCAGTGAGCTGGCAGAACCATAGTGATATCTGTGGGGCAGTTGGTGTGGCTGTTATTGTATGCGTGGAATAGTTTTATAAGACTTCCATTTGATATAATTTAATTATGACATATATAAGGCGCGGGCATGGCTGTGTGGTTAGGGAGCTTGCTTCCTAGCTACATGGTTTCGGGTTCAGTTCCACTGCATGGCACTTTGGGTAGGTGTCTCCACTATAGCCCCGAGCCGATCTCTGATCTGGCAGAGTTTCTACAGTTGGACGCCCTTCCTAACGCCAACCACTCCGCAAGTGTAGTGGGTGCTTTTTACGTGCCACCGGCACAGGTGCCAGGGGAGTCTGGCAGTGGCCCCGCTCGGTTGGTGCTTTTAACGTGCCACCGGCATGGAAGCCAGTCAAGGCGGCACTGGCATCGGCCACGTTCGGATGGTGCTTTTTACGTGCCACCGGCACGGAAGCCAGTCGAGGCGGCGCTGGCATCAGCCACATCAAATTTTAAAAATTATTCTTTCAGTATGGCCAGTACTAGGCTATGCAGGGGACCCTTGTCCTATATTAACAAACCATTGCTGATCTCATCCAGCTGCAATTTCACACAATGAAGTCAGATCCTGGTTGTGATTATTTCACTTCATCTTTTTGTAGAAATATTAACCATAGTAATCAACAAAGGAGCCTCTACATTGTCACTTGATCTACTAGAAATAGTAGCCTAAAGAAACAAGGGACATTGGATGAGTTCTGGTTTCATACTGCCTGCAAAAATATAGGATGGTCATGTTTGGAATGTCTTGATCATATGTCTACTGTATCGAGGTTAAATATTACAAACAACACTGCAACTTTCTGGTTTTGCCGGCATTAATAAACTGATGTTCATATGCTGATGATGATGATAGCAGTTAATTCGCCTTCGAGACTGACTTCTCTGAGTAAATGGTAGATTCTGTTGTATTCCATTAAGTTGTAGAATTTGATTATTATAGTCATTAAGCTAACGAGTGTTTCATTAGAGTTATTACTTGGGTTACAATGGGCGAGATTTAAACTTCAATTAAGTCTATTGTATATCGAGTCCACTCACTCACCCTTCACCACCACCACCACTGCTGCTGCTACTACTGTTTGGACTGCAACATCATGCAGCATGCCCACTCCACCCCACTTCACCACCCACCACTCCACCCTACCCTGCCGCCCACTATATCTTCCCACCCACCGACCCACTCCACTATACTACCTCGTTTCCACACGATACCCTAGATATACTGCGTTTCACTCTGGTTAGGTACCATGCTCTGCACACCAACAGTGTTTCACTCTAAGTTTATTATTAAACTAGCAGTATCGCCCGGTGTTGCACGGGTTTGTTTCGACCCTTTAGAATTGGAATTTTTGAAAAGTAAAAATTTTGCATTATGTAGCTTGTTATTCTCTTTAAGTGAACATTTTTCTGGTTGAAATACACCGAAAAATGGCGACACAGTAGTAAAAAATAGGGATTTTCATAGAAAAAAAGCACCTTTTTGATGTAAATAATTTTTGGTGTTAACATGGTCCGATTTGAAATTTTTCTTCTACGGAAGGAAGAGCAAGCCTTCTTCTATCATACTCTCAATTTTGGTCAACTTGCGCCGCAGGGTCTCGGAGGAGATAGTGTTAGTTGAAGGCTACCAAACCTGCCATACACAGACAACTTCAGCTTTATATATAGAGAGATGGAGGTACAACAATGGACAAAATTTAGTGTTTAAAATGTCAATTTTCATACTACCACCACCAACAGCAACAAAACTACTTCCTACCTATATCTCTTCTGGCTACCATCCATCACTATCGCATGTCTGTACCTCCATCACCTATCTGCCTCTACTCTAGCTTCCATTCTATCACCATCACGTCTGTACTACAACCATTACTTACCTCTATTTTGTACCATCACATTCTTAACACTACTATCACCTAACCCTACTCCAGCTACCATCCACCACCATCATCTAACCACTACTTTAGTCAATATCAACTTCTATCACCTGTCCATACCACCATCATCTACTTCTACTCTGCCACCATCTTCACTTACCTCTATTTTACCATTCTGTGGATAGTCATCATCATCATCCGTTTTCCATGCTAGCACAGGTTGGACAGTTCGACCGGGGTCTGGTAAGCCATGGAGGCTGCACCAGGCTCTAGTGATTTGGCAGTATTTCTGCAGCTGGATGCCCTTCCTAACGCCAACCACTCCGTGAGTGTAGTGGGTGTTTTTTACGTGCCACCAGCACAGGAACCAGAGCAGGCTGGCAAATGGCCACGATCGGTTGGTGCTTTTACGTGTCACCGACACAGACGCCAGTCAGGCGACGCTAGTATCCGCCACGTTCAGACGGTGCTTTTTATGTGTCACTGGCACGGGTGTCTTAACTACAATTTCCATTTGAATTTTTATTTTGATATAAATGTGTAGTATATTTCTGACGTGGAGGCGCAATGGCCTAGTGGTTAGGGCAGCGGACTCGCGGTCGCAGGATCGCGGTTTCGATTTCCAGACCGGGCGTTGTGAGTGTTTATTGAGCGAAAACACCTAAAAGCTCCACGAGGCTCCAGCTGGGGGTGGTGATCCCTGCTGTACTCTTTCACCACTCTTTCTTCTGTTGGCCTGCTCACTTAGCCAGCGGGGTGGCGTCATTCAAAGGCTAAAACAATGCGAACGCATTGTGACCAGCGATGTGTAACAACATCTGATGGTCTGGTCGGTCACGTGATCACGTGATATTTCTGACAGCCATATGAAACGGAACCACATGAAACACTCCTAATCTCATGCAAATGCATAAAAAGTATGCGCCGATGTTAACCTATCAATGACATGTTTCCAATATTCACAATGCTAATGAGATATGGCAATTGTGCAATGTGGACAAGAAGAGTTGACTGGTGGCATAGAACAGGTGACCAGTGGGAAAATAAAGTGGGATGGGATATGGAGGATGGGTGACATGGGGAAGTGGTTTCAAGGAGATGGTTAACTGGTAGCAAGTAAGGGAGGTGAAATATGTAGTCCTGTTCTTATGAAATTACTGCAGCTGAATAGTGCCATGATTAGGATAATGATGGAGGGATGGGTAATAGGAAGTCGTCTAATTTTTGTCTCGGTACAACTACACTGTTGTTGCACTTGTAGCGGAGCATTCTAATCTCATTTCTGTCTAGTTTTCACCTGTTCTCTACATTCAAAACTCATGCTTCACTTATTGGAAAACCCATGGATTCCAGGTTTTGCTTCCACACCTGGAATTACTTCCCCAATTTCACCATGGATTCAGCTATAAGAATGAGATCATCAGCACAGAAGTATTCCCATGGAGGACAATGATAAATAGGAGGGGGGGGGGGACAAGAGGTGAACCCATTTGAACTTCAGTCTATACACTAAAGTCATTACTATAATCATTGCTAACTCTCACCTTACTAACTGCTCTCCAGAACATGGCTTGGATGGCTCTCACCAGCCATTCATCTACTTCTAGCTTTTGCAGTAATCACTAGATCAGGAAGCAAGGGACCCTGATGGAGACTTTTACTAGGTCAACAAATACCAAGTATAATGGCTTTCAACTAAATACTTGAGCAATTATTAGAAAGAAGGCATCAGTAGTACTTGTCTCTGGCAAATACATGGAATTGATTAATCTTGTATTATTCCATACATCAGTCCCATCGAGGCTATGGCTTGTACTGCAGTCTGCAACTGTTACTGATATATTTTTGTAGCAGTACTTCTTCTAGTTATCTATTTGAATTTGATGGAGAAACTCCGCAGAGATGGAACTTTGCAAAAAATTTAATTCCAAACAAATGCTGAAAAGCTGATTCGATATTAGGAGTTGGATAAGAGTCCAAACAAATGACGTGGATCACCCCAGATATGTACATCTCTGCTTTTCCTACAACTACAATAAGCCATCAAGGACAAGAGTAAAGATCAGACTACGAAGCTTTTGAACAACCTCAAGTATCCCCTCCAACCAAACATGCTTTACTTTCTCTCAGATGAGAAAAATTTCTGCCAGGATCAGATTGTGAACACACAACAACCATTGGCTTGCCATGTCCCCAAAACCTGTACCGAGTGATAAAAATCTAACATCCAGTCAACATTATGGTGTTTAGAGTGATCACTAGTGGTGGCGATATTATTCTTACATTCATCTTTCCACATGGCCTCAGACTCAACACAGAGGCCTACATCAAGTGCCTGGAAGAGGTAGTGCTGCCCTGGGTCAAGAGGGTGGCTGCTGGAAGACCCGATGTCTGGCAACAGGACTCTGCACCATGCCACACAAGCAAGAGAACCCAGTCCTGGCTGTCAGACAATTTCTGTGACCACCTCACCCCTAACACCTGGCCACCTAACTCCCCAGACTGCAAGCCCCTTGATTATTATGTGTGGGATGCAGTTGAGCAAGAGACTAACAAAACTCCTTGTAACATCAAAGATGAACTGAAGGCAAGGATTATGGTAGCATTCATCAATTTAAACAACTCAGAAGAGTTGCAAGCGATTCCAAAGTCGCCTGGAGGCTGTGGTTGAAGTCAATGGTGATTTTCTTGAATAAGTTTACTCTTTAGTATTTCAAGATATTTTTTTGTAATTTTAGTAAATATATATGTTAAAATGAGATGTCAGTGTTATTTTCATTTTTGTGTAATTTAGATGATAGTTGATTCACCATACTCTGCATACACACACACATATTCACAGTATACAATGATATATATATCATTGTATAGCTTGATAGATATGAGCAATATTCTATAACACTGACATCTTCAGACTTTATAAACTTTTTTCTATGGATTTGAACTCCTGTCTCTAGAGTTGATAATTTACGTTATCCATGTAACCATTTTACATTTATGAACACACCTGACAAGTTCTCTGGTTCACACTTCCTCTATCTTAATTGCTAGGTTACTGATTGTTCTCTGAGCACCCAGCTGTGTCTACTCACAAAATTACACACACTTCAACCATCACTGTTGCTAATACACTACTGCTACGACTAATACCTCCTGCATTGTTGTGCATCCACACACTTCATCTCAACCAATCACATCCTGGTTTCTCTTCATAAGCTCTTCTAAACACTTCACTCAGAAATCAAAACAGGATGCTGTTGATTTGATGCCAGCATATGTATTCCAAGAGGATCGGTTAAAAGGCTCTGCCTTCCTATATACTGCTACATTCTACTTGTTTGCTGTTTCTCAGATTTCACTGAGTTTTTCAGTTCAACAGCGTTACAAAGACTCTCTTAGAAAACAAAACTACAATGGTGTTGGTGTTAGAATATTATAAATACCAAATTGAGAGAGAGAAGTCACAGCAACCCATTGACCTGAACTAAAATTGCAAATCCATCAGTTGCTGGGTCATATTTTTACCAATTCACTCTAAGAACATCTCTTACTGTGAAAGTAACCGAAAAATAGATTTAAATTAATTAGTTTGAGTAGAAGGAGTAGCAGGTACTCACTAATATAATTGACAGTAAGATCTTAAATTGCTGCTTGTTATGTTTGTAGTTAATTTATAAAATACAATGGTATTGGTGGGTGGTATGTTGTGATGCGTCTGGTGGTTAAGTTGAAACTGAAAAGGTAGGGTTAGCTGTGATTGACCTTTTTGTTCATCATTGGGTGTTTATAACAAGGGTGACAGGGTGCCACTTTGCTCTTACTTTAGCTTCGGTTTTACTCTCAGGGTTTCCCACTGGCGTGGGTGTATGATTTTACATCTATATTTAAAGATTTCATACAGCCAGCCAGATTAGAAAGCAGTTGTGTGTGTGTGTTAGATATATTTTCATTGTTGTTGCTACAAAACCAAAGACCGATTACAACAACAAGCCAGTCAGAATACAACATAAAATAAAACAATTTCGGTTCTATTGTTATTATTATTGACTGTTTTTTATTATTTTTTTTTTCATTACATGGATGTTGCCATGTTACCTAATGTCTGTGTGTTTGAGTAATTATTTTTCTAGTTGGATGGACTCTGATAACCATTGAACTGTGAAGTAGGGAGTGGTGCTGCCTTGTTTATTCTGTTCAGCCATGTAAACTGGAGTAATATGAGTGGGATACGTTTAATTGCCATGGAAGAATTTAACATTTCAGTGCGCTTGTCCTTCATCTTGTGGGTGAGGAACACGAAGAGAAAGTGTTCAAGCACTTGACCTTTGTTTTGGAATAGATGTAAGGAAGAGAAAGGAGAGCAGTATGGACTATTAAATTTCGAAGGGGAAGGAGAGTTACTCTGAATTTTCTTTTTTTTTTTATATTGATGTGGTTTTGTAGTAAGTTTGCTCCCCAACCACAAGGCTCTGGGTTCAATCCTACTGTGTGAAACCATGGGCCAATCTTTTACTATAGCCTCAGGCCAGCCAAAACCTTTTTGGTGAATTTGGAGGACAGAAACCAAAAAAACCCAGTCATTTATATGTATGTATGTGTGTGTGTGTTTGTGCGTATATATGTGTGTGTGTGTGTGTGTGTGTGTGTTTGTGTGTGTATATATGTGTGTGTGTATATATATGTATATATAAATGTTTGTGTGTGTGTGTGTATATATATATATATATATATATATATATGTATGTATGTATATATAAATGTGTGTGTTTGTCTCACCCCACCTCTTGACAGCTGATGTTTTGTTTACATCCCTGTAACTTAGTAGTTTGATAAAAGGGACAGGATAAACATCGGGCTTTAAAAACATAAGTCCTGGGGTCTCTTCATTCGATTAAAGTTCTTCGAGGCAGTGCCCCAGCATGGCTGCAATCTAATGACTGAAACAAGTAAAAGATGGAGAATAAAAAAAAAAGACAGTTAAAGTTGCTGGATCTTGAATATCGGGTGTATTTGTTGGCATATTCCCCAATTTTTCTCTTGATGTTGAAATTGATATGCTTGTGTCTCAAACACAAATGTATCTTGACAAAGTGGTGTGATGTCTGTGTGTCTAGCTGGTTCCTGAAAGCTCTGTATATTGGTTATATTGCAGTTAAAACAGGTTACCCATTATTAAACCAATATAATGTATAATTAATGGTATAGTTACTGGTGTCCCATCAACACAATGGCCTACGGGCCTTGTATGACATTGACCCTTCAACCCTTCAATGTTCAGATTACTCCATCAAATGTAATATGTATTTATTCACATTGTTTTGAATTAATCATGCATTATCTCACAGCTTCAAAATTTCGGTGATGTGATTGTTTATTTTTTTTAGAATGATATCTGGTTCAAATATTCTACCTCTTTTATGTTCGACCGGGATCTGGGAAGCCAGAAGGCTGCACCAGGCTCCAGTCTTATCTGTAGAAACATTGCCAGATAAGACTGGAGCCTGGTGCAGCCTTCTGGCTTCCCAGATCCCCGGTCGAACCGTCCAACCCAGGCTAGCATGGAGAACGGACGTTAAACGATGATGATGATGATATTGTTAGGTGGATGTGAGGGCTGGATCTGGTCACTTTGAGCATAAAGGAGGTAGAATATTTGAACCAGATATGACTGGTTTAGATGCTGAAAGGTTAAAGGGCATGAGATTGGATTCATGAAATTACATGGGGCAGTGGTATGCAGAATATCAGATAGACCTGAGGTTTTTTTTTCTTTTTTTTTTTAAAAAATTTTTGCCAGTATCCCTACCAATCATTCTATCGTGTTGGTACGAGAGGATGAGTACAATATTTAATAATGAATGATTTTCTGAAACTTCTCTTGTTTGAACTCCACTATCAATCTTTCAACTTTACCTGTTCAATCAATCAATCACACAGACACACACACACACAGACAGACAGACAGACAGACAGAGAAAGAAATGGTAAAGTCTGGAACTGGGATAAACTGGTGCTGATGTACATTGGTGGAAATCTATAGACCAGTGGTTTTCAACCAGTGTTCCGCGGAACCTTAGGGTTCCGCCAGTACAGTCCAGGGGTTCCGCAAGAAGTTACAAAACTGCTAAAATCGGCAGTAATTTTTAAGTCTCCTGTGCAGATACGTGTGCATAAAACTATTAAATTATTGCACAGGGGTTCCTCGAGCCAATGGAATGTTTCCTTGGGGTTCCGCTCCAGTAAAAAGTTTGAAAAGCACTGCTATAGACAGACATGTTGAAGTTCATTTTTTTCAGAGAATGGAACATCTCTTGTTTTAGGTTTATCTCTTCATTGATAATGTGGTTTGTGCTGTCATTAATTAAGCGAAGAAACCCCTATGCATACATTCACATTTGCTTTCTTTTTGCTTTTTTTTTAACAGCTATGATTTTTGTTTTTGATATTGTTTTGCTTTTCGTAAAAGCACCTGTGCTAATGCCACATAAAAAGCAACTAGTACACTCTGTAAGGTGGTTTGCAATTAGAAAAGGCATCAGCTGTAGAGACCATGCCAAAAGGGACAATTGTAGCCTTGGTCAGCTCCTGTCAAACCATCCAACCCATGCCAGCATGGAAAACGGACATTCAGTGATGATGATAATGATTTCTTTTCTGTTATAGACTACTTTTATATATTCCAGTTCATCAATTTAATTAGTGTCTTATAATTAATTTTTTTTCAACTTTCAGAACCATTATTCCATGGAAATTATTTCGAGTAACGCTGCATGAAACCCACTCCATCGGTTCTCCACTGGAAGCAATGGCGCTAAAATCTACCATAGACTTAACGTGTAATGACTACATTTCTGTTTTTGAATTTGATGTGTTTACAAGGTAAGTAAACATTTTTAGCTTTGGGTCAGCTCTGATCTAGCAGGTGTTCTTCTGGTTGTTACAGTCCTTTCTTTTATTCAGTCATAGTGTATCTATGACTACATTATCTAATGTGTTCTAAAATAGTATGGAGATTTGAGAGTGATTTGGCTGTTAATTTAACAAGGTCAGTTGTTCATAAAGAGGTTGACTTGTCTCTTATATTTCCTGAATTTCATGATTGATAATTGACTAGTACAGAGTTTGAACTGTCAATGCCAATTTTTATATTAGCCCTTTCGTTACCAGCCTGGCTGAAACTGGCTCTGAGTACAAGTGTCTTATTTTCATAAGTTTTGAATTAAAATCTTCCACCAAACCTTAGTCATAATTTATGTTCCTAACACTAGCTGAATGGTAACTAAGTTATTTTACTAAATCCTTTGTTATATTTAAAGTAATTGAAAGAAGCATAGAGCATCTCAAAATAAATACAGTAACGAAAGGGTTAAATAAACTGGACTCCTTAAAATTTGGATGTAACTGCCATAAGAATTTGCAACAAGCAAAGTAGGTAGTTCTAAAATTTCTATAAAAGATACAAGTAGCAACTTTGCTGGAAAGTGTTGTTTGTTGCCACTTCAGCATGGCTGTTCTGTTCGGAGTGACATTACTAATATTTTTTAACTCCGAGAGAATACCTTCTCCAAGCTGGTCTACTGGTCCTGTCAAATTGCTAGACGGTAAGGGTTTGCTTCTCTGCTCGCAATATATTGGATACAGGTTTTGTCGTTAACCATCTGGAGAAGTTGTTCTCCTGGGGTTAAAAAATAGTAATGTCATTGCGAACAGAACAACCATTTGAAGTGGTAACAAACATTACATTACCATAAGATTGTTTGGTGCAAATGTTTTACAAGAAGGCATACAACTGTGTGAGTGGTATGATGGTGACATACACAGTAGGATGATAATGGCATATACAGTGGTATACTGAAAGGTGGCGAGCTGGCAGAAATGTTAGCATGCCGGGCGAAATGCGTAGCCGTATTTCATCTGCCGCTACGTTCTGAGTTCAAATTCTGCTGAGGTAGACTTTGCCTTTCATCCTTTCGGGGTCGATAAATTAAGTACCAGTTACGCACTGGGGTCGATATAATTGACTTAATCTGTTTGTCTGTCCTTGTTTGTCCCCTCTGTGTTTAGCCCCTTGTGGGTAGTAAAGAAATAGGTATTTCGTCTGCCGTTACATTCTGAGTTCAAATTCCGCCGCGGTCGACTTTGCCTTTCATCCTTTTGGGGTTGATTAAACAAGTACCAGTTACGCACTGGGGTTGATATAATCGACTTAATCTGTTTGTCTGTCCTTGTTTGTCCCCTCTGTGTTTAGCCCCTTGTGGGTAGTAAAGAAATATATACAGTGGTATACAGGTGGTACTAGTGGTATAGAATTGGACTTTTTAGAATGAATGCTTGAAAGTATTTCTTGAATCATCTCTCCTCGTAAAGGTTGGTCAACAACCCTACTAGGCTGACACCTTTCCTAGTAAAGGTGGGTCAATGGTCTTGCTAGGCGGACATCTCTCCTCTAGTGAAGTTGAGTCAATGGTCTTGCTAGACTTCCTGAGTAAAGTTGGGTCAAAGCTATTGTCAGGCTGTCAACTTCCCTGGTATAAATGTGTCAAAGGTCTTGCCAGGCTGCCACCTTCCTTAGTAAAGGTCTTGTAAGGTCGATACCTTCCCCAGTAAAGGTAGGTCAATAATCCCCGGTATTGTACTTTCATTGGTCACATGCAGGTTATGGTGATTCCATTACCAACAGAATGACCAGTCAATGCTATTTTTACCACCACTACTACTACTACCACCTCTCCCTCCTCGTGTTGTTGGTAGTAGGCTTCTAAAGAGTTCTGTCAGTTTGAGCACCCCCTCCCTCCACCTTCTCTCTGACATAAAGGTTTGTTGTTGTACTTCCTGACTTGGTGATCCACTTGAGTGGTGGTGGTGGTGGAATGATTTACACACACACACACACACACACACACACACACACACTATAATACATAACTGAATTATAAAGCATACACATGCGCACAGGTTAAATAAATTGCATGCATACACACACAACCTACATAGTATATATACACACACATACACAGTTGACATATACACACACACACACCACTAACACAGTTGACACACACACCACTAACACAGTTGACACACACATACCACTAACATGGTCGACACACACACACACACACACACACTACTAACATGGTTCACACACACACACACACACACTAGTAACACGGTTCACACACACGCACCATTAACACAGTTCACACACACACACCACTAACACAGTTCACACACACACACACCACTAACACGGTTCACACACACACGTACCACTAACACGGTTCACACACACACACACCATTAACACAGTTCATACACACACACACACCACTAACACGGTTCACACACACATACACACCACTTACACAGTTAACACACACACACACAGAATTTGTAAATTGCACATACACACACAACGCGAAGAAATTGTTGAAAAAAAGAATCTTGTGCTCATCATCATCATCATCACCACCAGTATTATCAGTCATTGTTCATCTTAGTTGAGAGAGAGAGAGAGTTACAACTAAAAGACAGAGACAATAAACTACCATCTCGGAGAGAGAGAGAGAATGAGAGAGAGACCATCAGACAAAGAGAGCAGGATAAAGTTAAAACAGAGAGAGAATAAGATAAAGCTAACATCTTAATTGACGATGACTTTTACATTAATATCCTGGTCATGTTATTTATTTTTATAACTTTATTATAATAAAACATTAATTAGCTAATTAGTGAGAGTTCTTTAGTTTAATAAACTAATTCCAGATTTGCTGAATCTTTGCCATATTTAATATTCCAGGAACAATGTCTGTCTGTCAGTCTCTCTTTAAAAATGGTCTTTGAAATAGAGAAATATTTTAAGCACTGTTTTTCTTGTATTCTTTGTATAAGGTTGGTGTGTTTATTGTAGGGATGGGTCAGCTAGGTTTATAAAGCCAAACATAATCATGAGTTGTTTGAGAACTGGGATTGGTACAGTGGTACTGAGGAAGCTAGGTTAAGAAGAATCTGTGGGTTATTTGTTTCCATCACTGATTCTGTGTTTGGTACTGCCATTTCAAACAATTCCTGGGGGCTTTTTCCTCTCTGGTTTTAAATGCTACACAAGGGCTGACTTAGTCATTTGTTCATCAAGTTGTTGTTGTTGTTTAACCCAAGGTCAACTATAATTGAATCACATCAATAGTAATCCAACCATGAATATCTACACCTGCAATAGTTGATTGGTACTTTCATGTTTAACCCTTTAGTGTTTGCATTATTCTGCCAAAATTAATGCTTTTTTTATCCTCATTGCCTTGAACGAATCATGCATTATCTTGTAGCTATGAGATTTTGATGAGGTAACTGTTAATTTTTAAAATGACATTGTAGGGTTGGTGTGAGAGACCAGATCTAGCCAGTTTGAACATAAAACAGTCAGAATACTTTTGGCCGGATATGGCCGATTTAAATGCTAAAGGGTTAAGGCTGTAAGGCGTTATTTGATAGAAATTTGGCTGCTATTTCTAATGGATCGCGTTACCACATAAAGGTTCCATTGATAGTTTGGAAGTTGATAAAATAAATTACCGACGAGGGGATTGAGAGGAATGATGGGAAGTGGTGAGTTAGTCTTCTCCTCCTCCCACACCTTCTCTTAGACAAGTCTTCCAGTGTACAGACATATGAAGGGAAGATAAGGAAGAACAAAAAAAATGTTCACCAAAAGTTGAATGAATGGTGCTGATTGACATCATGTTGTGTGTCCCCCACCCCACCCCACGCCACCACACTATATACCATCTTTCTCATCTTACTGATTCAGCCCTGGGCCATGCTGTCCTACGTCAGTGGAATTTACAACTTTACTGATAACTCTCACCAAAACCTCAGCGCTGGAACCTGACACTCGCTCAAGACATGCAATGTTCAAATAAGAAAGACAAACAAAACAAAACAAAACAAAAATTCCTTCCTACAATTTACCAATGCTAAGAAGAGCTCTGCCAGCCACAACACCACAACACCCACCTGTTCATGGTAAACTCTTCTACAAGTGGTGCCAATGGAAGAACTCCCAGCAGGAAGTAACTCGACTGAATGTATTCTTTGAGAGATAATTGGTGAAACTCCAATTGGTGCTGGAAAGCAAGTGGGTGGATGTCTGGCAGAGAAGTGGAGAATAATACCAAAGTAGTTATTTGTTGGTTAAGAGGGTCAGTGGTTGAAGTGTTGGATGAGTGAGTTGAAGAGTTGTGAGTTCAAAACCTTCCCCTGTTGTAGTAATTGTTTTTGTTGTTTTTATCCTTAGACAAACCACAAAACTCACTTATTTCACTTTAATCAACTACGAAACACACACGCACACACACTGGAGCCAAACTAAGGAGTCTCTGTATGGTTACTAGACTTACTCAAAATATCACAATATAGTGTTAATCCTTCAGCTGTGAAATTAAATTTCATCATTATTCCATCATCATCATCATCATCGTTTAACGTCCGCTTTCCATGCTAGCATGGGTTGGACGATTTGACTGAGGACTGGCGAAACCAGATGGCTGCACCAGGCTCCAATCTTGATCTGGCAGTTTCTACAGCTGGATGCCCTTCCTAATGCCAACAACTCCGAGAGTGCTTTTACGTGCCACTGGTACAAGGGCCAGTCAGGCGGTACTGGCAACGGCCACGCTCAAATGGTGTTTTTGTTAAATTTCTATCAAAAAATAGAATTGGTGTTTTCTACAAATTCTGTGGCCTTAGTAAATGTGACATATCTCAACAAAATAAAAATGGTTTCAAATATGAAAGATAAACTGGTATATGTAACTATAAAATTACTTTCCACAGTTGGGGGTAATGAAATTTTGAGTAGATGTACCTATTTTTCACAGGAAAAAGGTTAAATAGAAAAAAAAAGGACATTAAATAATGTAGGTGAGCATGTCTTTATACAAACAAGATGGTCACATTTGGAATGTCTGTCTGTCTGTCTCTCTCTCTCGCTACACACACACACACATGAGTTTACCTCGTTAATCTAATCACCCTGTTCAGTTTCTCATGCACTCTGCTCACACCAAATCCTATGCTGGTGACCACCACAACTTATAGACATGTTGCAACTATGAACTAGCACCTGCGCCTCTACTTTATGCTGTCACCACACCACTACAACACATACATTATCATTACCGTGCTCTGCTACTTTGTGCTTGCTTTGTTCACGCACACACGTATCACTGCTACACTACATACCATAACACATCTTAACTACCAGCATTACTACACACACACACACACACACACACATACACACTTGTGTCCAAACCACCACCATCACCACACATATTCATGAGCAGGTAGCGATGAGTCGTGCCAAGCACCAGTACACTGTGTGTGTGTACGTGTGTTGAAAAATAAAGAGCAGAGGTGGTGGTTACTGTTTAGCCCAAGGTCAGCCCTGATCAAACAGATCAGAGGCATTCCAACTGTGACCATCCTGTCTTCGTCCTGTATGAAGGGAAAGTTCATTATCCTGCGTGACCTTCATTTCAGACAGTAGGCATTATTTGAAGGAGATTTGACTACTATTTCTAGTAGGTCAAGTGATTTGCATCGGTTGAAGTGAATGATGAGCAGTGAATGAATGCAATCAGAGCAAATCTATTGGAAATGTCCCTGTCAGGTGTATTGATTTGTTCCAGATTACACTGAAGTCAGTCATCTATAATGAGACTGCAGAATAATGTCTAATCATATCTATATATATTTTGTATAACCTCTGTGTATGTGTGTGTGTGATCATCATCATCACCACCACCATCATTCTAACGTCCACTTTTCCATGCTTGCATGGGTCAAACAAAAGTTTATTGAGGCAGGTTTTCTATGACTGGATGCCCTTCCCGTTACTGACCCTCATCTGTTCCTAAGCTAGGTAAATTTACCCCATGGCCGGACATGTTTTTGTGGAATATTGGACGAGAATGACACTGCTTGTATGGTAGTGACAGTCATTTTTGCAACTGTCATGTGATGCTAGGACAAGGAGACACTCAGATGCACACATACGCACACATGCTCACATCCACACGCACGCTCACATACACATGGTCGCTCACATACACACGCGCGCTCACATACACGACAAGCTTCTTTCAGTTTTCGTTTACCAAATCCACCCACAAGGTTTTGGTTGGCCCAGGACTAGAATAGAAAACACATGCCCAAGGTGCCGCACAGTGAGACTGAACCCAGAAGCGCATGGTTGTGAAGCAAACTTCTTGCCACACCATCACCTATATATTCTTTTATTTGGCCATGCTGGAGCACTACCATTAGTTGGACAAATCAACCTCAGGACTTATTCTTTGTAAGCTTAGAACTTATTCTATCGGTCTATTTTGCCGAACTGCTAAGTTACGGGTATGTAAACACAGCAACAGTTGTCAAGCAATAGTGGAAGTACAAACACACACACACACACACACACACACACACATATATATATATATATATATATATATATACATACACAATGGGCTTCTTTCAGTTTCTGTCTACCAAATCCACTCAAGGCTTTGGTCAGCCTGAGGTTATAGTAGAAGACACTTGCCCAAGGTGTCATGCAGTGGGATTGAACCTGGAACCATGTGGTTGGTAAGCAAGCTACTTTATCACACAGCCACACTTGTGCCTATATATATATATATATATATATATATATATATAATACAGGGAATATTGCATCTGATGCTGTAGATTTACAGGTACATGCGATTAGTGTTCAGATTCATTTGTTGCCTAAACTCTGACTTGAACCGCAACCAAAAAAGCAGGGAAGATATTGCTGCCTACTGAACATTGGTTATGGGTAGTGTTTCAATTAAGCATGTACATGTACAACAGAATAAAGGATACACAAGTAAACAACTGGTATCAGG
This sequence comes from Octopus sinensis, assembly GCF_006345805.1. Lineage (NCBI taxonomy): Eukaryota > Metazoa > Mollusca > Cephalopoda > Octopoda > Octopodidae > Octopus > Octopus sinensis. Next base: position 47,922,368 of record NC_043014.1, on the reverse strand, counting down.
TCGGATTATGACATATATTTAACCCTTTAGTGTTCTGATTATTCTATCAAACATAATGCTTATTGATTCCCATTGATTTGAATTAATCATGCATTATCTCATATCTTCAAGATCTTGATGGTGTAATTACCTAACGTAGAATAACATTGGTCAGTTTGAACATAAAACAGATTAAATATTTTGGCCGGATATGGCCAGTTTAAATACTAAAGGGTTAAAGATGATGGTTGAGTTGTTGCAGGAATATAGATTACAAGAGGCTGATGAAAGGTCAGATGAATGTTCATAATTGTTATGATAGATGTTAATATTCTCCCAGAACAGTCATATGGTAAGTCTGAATTATAACCTAATACCAATAATTCAAACCTACCATATAACTTCTGGGAGAATGCTTGCATATACTGTAACCATTATGAAAATTCTTATCAACCTCTTTTGATCTTTGCTCCTGTAACAGCTCACTCTTTATGTTTAACCATTTAGCATTTAAACCAACCATATCTGGCCCTAATATTATACTTGTTTTATGTTCAAACTAGCTATATCCAGCATCATGTACCTACCCTACAATGTTATTCTGAAATTAAACAGTCACATCATTGAAATCTTACAGCCACGCGATATTGCAGGATTAATTCAAAACAGTGGAGTGGTTGGCGTTAGGAAGGGCATCCAGCTGTAGAAACACTGCCAGATCAGACTGGGCCTGGCGCAGCCTCCTGGCTTCCCAGACCCCAGTTGAACCGTCCAACCCATGCCAGCATGGAAAACGGACATTAAGCGATGATGATGATGAATATGAATAAATAAGCATTATATTTGACTGAGTAATCTGAATACTAAAGGGTTAAATATATTTTGTAATCTGATCCAATACCAGTTGTTTGCTTGTCTATCCTTTTAATCTATTACAAAAACACACACACACACATACACACATAAGTACTTCTATAAAATCAGAATTATATGTAGAATACACAAAAAAAAAGGTCCACAATTTTTATTTTCAGTTAAGCACTTTTTATGTGAAAATAATTCTAATGTTTTTTAATAGCTTCCAGTAGTTGAAACCATACCAAAGCAGACACTAGAGCACAATGCAGTCCTTGGGCCTGTAAGAGCCTCTCAAACCTTACAAACCCATTCCAGCATTGAAAATGGATGTTAAATTATGATGATGATATGTATGTGGGAAAATATCACTTGTTTTATTCTGCAAAAAAAAAAAAAAGAAGAAAAAATAGTAATTCAAATATATAAAAAAAATTTAGTACATTTTCAACTATTTCTCATCATTTGTGTGTGTGTGTGTACACACATATACACACACACAAGATTGAGATATATGGCACATTGGTGTATTCGAGATGACCCATCCACCACAGCAGAATAGATATCCTAAAACTTTATTGGTAATGCTCACCCATGAAGGGCACTGGTGTTGGTGCCACATAAAAAGCACCCAATACACTGAAAAGTGGTTAGCATTAGGAAGGGCATCAAGCTGTAGAAACTAAGCCAAAACAGACTATGGAACCTGGTGTGGCTCCTGCCAAACTCTCCAACCCATGCCAACATGGAAAATGGACAATAAATGATGATGATGACATATATATATATATTATATACATACATATATAAACTGGCTTTTCTTGCATTTCCAGATTATTCCAGCCATGGACAAATTTGTTGCGGAATTGGAATGTACTTGCAGTAACACATCCAGGCTATGTAGCATTCCTTACGTATGATGAGGTGAAGGTACGCCTGCAGAAGTATGTAAATAAACCTGGAAGGTAAGTCAATGTGATAATCGTATGGTGTTCATGCCTTTCCTACTGGCATTAACTCTTTAAGGAAAGTTGTTTGAAGGCGGCGAGTTAGCAGAAACGTTAGCACGCCGGGTGAAATGCTTAGTGGTATTTCCTCTGCCGCTACATTCTGAGTTCAAATTCCACCAAGGTTGACTTTGCCTTTCATCCTTTCGGGGTCGATTAAATAAGTACCAGTTACGCACTGGGGTCGATATAATCGACTTAATCCATTTGTCTATCTTTGCTTGTCCCCTCTGTGTGTAGCCCCTTGTGGGTAGTAAAGAAATAAGAAAGTTGTTTGAAGTATTGTTGAACTAAATAACTTTATACTTTGGGTATTTAATTTTTTAATCATGGGTCAGAGAAATGTAAAGTTGAATTCTAGACTGCGCTGGTCTATCTACTCTACCTTCTTATTTTTGATATTAAAACAATGGTGTGCTGGCGGAATCATTAGCATGCTGAGCAAAATGCTTAGTGGTATTTTGTCTGTCTTTACATTCTGAGTTCAAATCCTGCCAAACTTGACTTTGCCTTTTTGGTTTTTTTTTTCTTTTTTACTTGTTTGCCATTTGACTGCGGCAATGCTGGAGCACCGCCTTTAGTCGAGCAAATCGATCCCAGGACTTATTCTTTATAAGCCTAGTACTTATTCTATCAGTCACTTTTGCCGAACCTAAGGTACAGGGACGTAAACATACCAGCATCAGTTGTCAAGTGATGTTGGGGGGACAAATACAGACACACAAACACACATATATATACATATACGTTGGGCTTCTTTCAGTTTCCGTCTACCAAATCCACTCACAAGGCTTTGGTTGGCCCGGGGCTATAGTAGAAGACACTTGCCCAAGGTGCCACGCAGTGGGACTGAACCTGGAACCATGTGGTTCGTAAGCAAGTTACTTACCACACAGCCACTCTTGCGCAGTAGCAGTTGAGCACTGGAGTCAGTTGAATTGACTTATACCCTCCCCCAAAGTTGCTGGCTTTGTGCCAGAATTTGAAATCAGTGATGGCATGAGAAACTGCTACATGGCTAATACCTGAAAAAACTGAATACCTAGAAAGTAAAACAAAACAAAACAATTTTGGCTGAGAAGCACAGAACTCAAATTTGAGATTGAAGAATTCTTGAATAAAAGTCTCCTCACTAGAAACCTTCAGCAGCCTATGATATAGCAGAACCCATTAACTACAGAACATGTCAGGAATGGGAAGAAACCACCACAGTCCCTGGCTGCTCAGTCTTGGCTTAGAAGCACTGCATCTACAGCCATAACAGAGTTGGGGCTTTCAATCATTGGACATTATGCCTGCAGTACCCTAAAAAGAGACAGTATTGATATACAGGTGATAGGGTGTGAGAGAATGACAACACTACCATACTCTGGGATATACCAATTTACAAAGATGGGGAGATCAAGGCTAAATGGCCAGATATTAAGGTCGATCCAGAAAGGAGATGTCTTCCAACTAAAAGTGTTAGTCCCAACAAGCAATAATATATCATTTTTGTGCCCACTTTTTCCATGCTGGTAAAAGCACCCACTACACTCACGGAGTGGTTGGCGTTAGGAAGGGCATCCAGCTGTAGAAACACTGCCAGATCAGACTGGAGCCTGGTGCAGCCTTCTGTATTCCCAGATCCCAGTTGAACCGTCCAACCCATGCTAGCATGGAAAGCGGACGCTAAATGATGATGATGATCTGACTTGCCATTGTCTAATGTGATAGAAACAATGCTACCTCCCTAGTGCTGCTTCTGTAAACTGTTCTTAAGGCGCCCCCGGAAAGTGTTTGGCAAATAGGAGGAAACAGCATAGAGCCAAGAGGTCTTTTTAGTCTTGTTGAGAGCTTGACAATCTCTCTAGCTGTAGCACCGTAAAAAAAAAAATATGCACCTAGTGCACTGTAAAATGGTTGGTGAGAGGATATCTAACCATAGAAGCAAAGCCAATTATGAAATGTTATTGCCCTCCTAGGGCAATAACACCGAATATAAACTAACTTGGATTCCAGCCAATGAAGCATGGAAAGCAGGTGTAAAATGATGACGCTATGCTCAACAGGCTGCTGTATAGTTTCTGTTTTGCCAAATTCCACTCACAAGGCATTGGTCAACTTGAGGTGATTGTAGAAGACATTGCCCATGGTGCCATACTGTGGGATAGAACTTGAACCCTTGTGGCTGGAAAGTGAACTTCTTAACCAAAAAAAATAGAGAAATTATCCAAAGAAATAGACCTGGAAATAGAGATTACTAGAAAATATGACAGCTGAAAACAGAAGCAATCTTGATGATAATAATAATAATAATAATTGTGCATTAGAAACTGTTCCTTAACAGTGTAATCTGTTGTGCATAAATGAAATAATGATAATAATGGTTTCAAATTTGGCACAACGCCAGCAATTTTGAGGGAGAGGGTAAGTCGATTTCTAACTCTGGTCCTGAACTAGTATTTATTTTATTGACCCGGAAAGGATGAAAGCAAAGTCAATCTTGGTGGCATGCAAAAGTTGTGGTATCTTAATGCAAAAACTGTTCCTGTTATTGAAGGTATCCTAAGTATGATAAACAAGGGATGCCAGAAACATTTGGACAACATCCCAGAAGACCCATGTCTCAAAGAAATCCAAAAGATTGTGCTGACAAGTACTGCTCACATCCTTAGAAAAATGCTCATTAATTGAAATGTTTGTGTTGTATTATATGGAGGTATCTCTCTACTGCCCTCACCACTTCTCCTCGCCAAGTTTTCTGTTATATTTCAACATCTCTTAACCTTCACTTACCCTAGGGCACTAGGTGTGCCCCAGCAAATGATTACATCAAACATGAGGATTAAAAGTATATAACAGTGATAATGATAATGGCTTGATATGTTTTCATGGAAGATGAATGACATCACTTGTATGATGGTGACACTCATTCACAATTATTACATGATGCCAAGACAGTAAAACACACACACACACAAGGGGTGTCTTTCTAAATGGATTTGGTTGAGAGTTTCTATCTATTAAATTCACTAAGGTGCCATACAGTAGGATTGAACATGAAACCATGTGATTTGGAAGCAAACATCTTAACCACATAGCCATACCTGTGGCTATACTATAAAGTAATACATTTAATATGAATATAATATAATGTAAATATTTTGATGCAATTTTGTTGAGTCTGGGACTAGATGGAGCGATTTGCTGTACTTGATATGTCAAGCTAAATAAAATCACTGTCTTCTGCACATACAGGCTTGCCCTTTCAGGGTTTGGTATTGTGTAAATGCACCCATGCCAGTGCTGCATAAACACACCCATCTCAGTGGCACATAGAAGGTACCCAGTGAAGGTACCCAGCACACTCTTAAGTGGTTGGCATTAGGAAGGGCATCCAGCCATAGAAACCATGCCACAACACACAGTTGGGGTTTTGACAGCTCCCAGCTGGCTATCTCCATATCAAACCATGCCAGCATGGAAAGCAGATGTTAAACAATGATGCCCTATTCTTGTCCAAAATTTAAAATCAACAATGTTTTCTTAACCTCAGCAAATACAAAATTAAAAAATCCAGTGAACTTCAAATTCATGTTTTCTAAAATCTGCTTTTTTCTAGGCTCTTTCAGTATAAATAAGTTTGAAATCTGAGTCACTCCAGGCGAGTTACAAGTAGATGAGATCTCTAAGTGGTTTAAAAACACAAGCCTCTAATATCCAAATGGCTAAAAAGTTTCAACAGAAGAGTACCCTGGAGTCATGACTTGGATGCTGCCCAGCCCCCTTAGGGTGTAATAAGTTGAGGACCAAAACACTTGCCTGAGTGTGGGTTTTTTTCTCTGAAGACCTGCAGTTCAGCTCTCTTGAGAGTTTCTTACCACCAACATAATATAATGAAATATGATGTGAATACAGCACTTAATATGATCTAAACTAGTAATTTCTCTGATTTGGTTGTTGATGTTTAATCGGTAAAATTTGGTTAATAAACACTCAGAGATTTATACGTTTATCGCAGCAATGACAACAAGATGAAGAAAAGATAAATATCAGAAAGAGAAGTGAAAACCACTTGTGTAGTAATGAGGAAAGAGATACTTAATGAATGAAGCTATTGTTTTATTCTATTGTAATTAGCTCTTAATCATTATACTTGTGGCTTTTGTCCCAGTTTTGATACCAGTAAGACAAGAGAGAGAGAAGCACTTATATAAACATGATGTATTCCTCATGGCACTTGAGCTATCCCTATCATAGGTCCTTCACTCAACATTATTTTTCTGAGTTAATCATCTTACAATAGCTCTAGTCTAACATGACTTCTGGCCTTAACTGCAAAATGGAAAATAAATACTATTTCATTGTCCTACTTTTGGATAGTTTTTAATATTTTGAAGAGTTATAAATTGGATGTATATAAAATTTAAAGCCGCTAAGCACTTGTCTAGTTTAAGCTTCATGAAAAATCTATGGAAGTGCTTTTCCATATACTCTTTTACTTGTTTCAGTCATTTGACTGCGGCCATGCTGGAGCACCGCCTTTTAGTCGAGCAAATCGACCCCGGGACTTATTCTTTGTAAGCCCAGTACTTATTCTATCGGTCTCTTTTGCCGAACCGCTAAGTAACAGGGACATAAACACGCCAACATCGGTTGTCAAGCAATGCTAGGGGGACAAACACAGACACACACACACATACATATATATATATACATATATACGACAGGCTTCTTTCAGTTTCCGTCTACCAAATCCACTCACAAAGCATTGGTTGGCCCGGGGCTATAGCAGAAGACACTTGCCCAAGATACCACGCAGTGGGACTGAACCCGTAAGCATGTGGTTGGTTAGCAAGCTACTTACCACACAGCCACTCCTGCGCCTGTTTAACTTTTTCTTATGGCAGATAAAGCCAGGATGAAACTAGCCTTTAATCTTTTTACTGAGCTGCCATTTTACTCAAAATTGATCTGAGATATTTCAAGTCATCTGAGGTTTTTCTTTGTTTTATTTCGTTTGATCAGCCTGATATTGGTTGCTGTATTTTGACTATGGCTCAGAGTGGTTGGCGTTAGGAAGGGCACCCAGCTGTAGAAACTCTGCCAGATCAAATTGTAGCCTGGTGCAGCCTTCTGGTTTGCCAGTCCTCAGTCAAATCGTCCAACCCATGCTAGCATGGAAAGCAGACGTTAAACGATGATGATGGTCAGAATCTTGCTCTTTTCTGGACCGACTTCTGTTCCATTCAATCCTGGTGTTCTTTTTAGTCTTGTGGGAAGTTCTTGCAGTCTGGCTTTGCTGCCATCCATCAGATTGATATCGTCAGTAAAACATAGGTTACAGAGGAACCAGCCCTCGTTGTAAATGGAAATGTGGGAATCCTGTAATGTCTCCTGATTGATGATATTTTCTATGCAGTTGTTGAAAACCACTGGAGATAGGAGACAGCCTTGGTGGACTGTTCTATGATGTTATACAGGAGAACTTGTTTGAATTGTCATACAGTGCTTGAGTTCTTTGGATGGAGTTACAGGACCTCAAACCCTCCTGCCTCATCACGTGACCCCAAACCCTCCTGTCCCACAGATCAAAGGTGTTTTCGAGGTCAGTGCATTTGTTGTAGATGCTGCGCATTGGTGTTGCAGACATTTCTTGGTCAGCACTCTGATGTTGAATATTTCCTCTGACGTACTTCTTTCGGATCAGTTATTCTGTGAGGAGGAGGAAAAGCTTTCTCCGATGACCAGACCAAACTGATGGTTCTGTATTTCTCAGCGAGCTGGCAGAATCGTTAGCACGCCGGGCGAAATGCTTAGCGGTATTTCGTCTGCCGTTACGTTCTGAGTTCAAATTCCGCCGAGGTCAACTTCGCCTTTCATCCTTTCGGAGTCGATGAATTAAGTACCAGTTACACACTGGGGTCAATGTAATCGACTTAATACCTATGTCTGTCCTTGTTTGTCCCCTCTATGTTTAGCCCCTTGTGGGTAGTAAAGAAATAGGTATTTCTTCTGCCGTTACGTTCTGAGTTCAAATTCCACTGAGGTCAACTTCGCCTTTCATCCCTTCGGGGTCGATAAATTAAGTACCAGTTACGCACTGGGGTCGATGTAATCGACTTAATACCTATGTCTGTCCTTGTTTGTCCCTTCTATGTTTAGCCCCTTGTGGGCAGTAAAGAAATAGGTTCTGTATTTCTCAGATTCCCTGAGTATCAGTGATGTTGAGATTGTTTCCCAGACAGCCCTGCAGTTCCTATCATTCCTGTCAATGGAAGCCTTGTGACTGTGACATTGAATCCAACTCTACATTGCTGATGTCGATGATTTTACAACATCTTAGTTTAATTTCTTGATTCTACATTGTTTTAATAATTCATGTAATCATGTGATGGCTGAGTGCTCTCCCTTACTTGAGTTGGGCGGTGATCAGTTGCAGCATTAAAGTCTTTGCTACACAGATCTTCTTAATCCTCCGACACTTTGCAATTACAATTACTTCAGATTGTGTAATATGTACAATCACTATGTAGTGTTGATGTAGTCGGGTTTCAATAGTAACCAGAGACACGTACACATTGTGTAATGTGTTCAGTAGATATGTTAAGTGTCAGCTATACCCAGTTGTTCTTCACATTAAATTTAGCGGTTGTTATTGTTTAATTTTGAGTTACGTCTGATTAGGCAAACTTATAATCAGGGGCGTTCCAGTCCTGACCATTTTGTTTTTATCTTTTTTAGGTATAGTGTACCTGAGACTACGTTGTCCAATGTGTCTTTTCTTTTCTAAAGCTGTAGGGTGTAACTTGAGGGAAATGTGGCTGCTATTTCTGTTGGAACCTACTTCTACATAAACTGGCCTTTGTTCCTTCATTCTAATTCTTCATTTTTTGCTTGGTGTGGGTGAAAGACGACTAGCCTTTTTGGGTGGAGTATCGGATAACTTTACAGTCATCTATCTACACTGTGACAGGAAATAAGTGTACTAGACAGTGTTATCTTTACAGTAATCTGTCTACACTTTCTGAGACAGGAAGCAAGCAAACTCCAGTCACTTCTTTCTGCTGACTGAGATGTGGATGTAAGTGTATTTATTACACAGTGAAAGGACTCCTCAAGAAGTGTTGAACTGAACTGATAGTTCATTGCTAACACAAGGACCATATTTCTGTTTGAAGGGGTAAAGGGTGTGATATGTAAGTGTCTGAATATCAAACAGATGAGTTTGTCAGGGAGTGAGATGTTGTGATGTTGATGCATTTTGCCATTATGGAAATAGCTTAGGTGAAAGGAAATTCTTTGGACTATTATTGAAATTGAACCGTTGATTTTGGTTGAGCACAGTTCACCCCTGTATAATTAGTTAATCACTTCTCATTGATAAAAGATAAAAAAATAATAATCAAGACCCAATTATGCAAATGATCAAGTGTTTAGGAGGGAATTGTATCTGGCTTGTAATAATATCTAGTTGTAATTAACTAATTAACCCTTTCGTTACCATATTTATTTTGAGATATTCTGTGTTTCTTTCAATTACTTTAAATATAGTAAAGAATTTAGTAAAATAACTTTGTTATCATTAAGCTAGTGTTAGGAACATAAATTGTGATTAAGGTTTGGTGGAAGATTTTAATTCAAAACTTATGAAAACAAGACATTTGTACTCAAAGCAAGAGCCGGTTTCAGCCGGGTTGGTATTGAAAGGGTTAAAATACTTTATTAATGTACAACTCATTATTACTGCTCATGGTGACTCTACTAACTTCATGTGATGTCAGTCATCTTTTCCCTGTTTGTAATCCCAGGCCATAACAAACTGTATCCTTATGGGAGAGGAAGTCAACCAGGCAACAGCCACAAGTAAAGGACTCTCTGTGTAGCCACTTAACTTACTACAAATAGTGATCAAATCTCAAATCACATCTGCCATCTTACAATATGATGGACACATCGGATAATGTAGTCAAGGTTATATAAAAAGATGGGATGGTCATGGCTGAAAGTTCTTAGTTATAGGTCTGCTCAAACATCTGATTAAACACTGACAACCACCGAGACACACACCATTTGCCTACTTTAATATATCCCGAATGTTACTTAGTCATCTCTAGAGATCCTTCTGCCCCGTCTTTTATAGAAATGTTGTCTTTCAGAAAGCAGAAAAAAATTTTAAAAAGACAACAAAAAACAAATTAAGTTCCATATTTCCAGAATGTGGGATTCCAGGATTTAATTGCTCTCACCACTCCCTCTGTAGTCTGGCATCCAAAAAGTACTATTCAAGTGTGTTTGTTTCCAGTGCCGCCTTACTGGCCTCTATGCTGGTGGCACGTAAAAAGCACCATTTGAGTGTAGCTGATGCCAGTACCGCCGGACTGGCTCTCATGCCAGCGGCACATAAATAGCACTCACTACACTCTCGGATTGGTTGATGTTAGGAAGGGCATCCAGCTATAGAAACATTGCTAGATTGGATTGGAGTCTGGTGCAGCCTTCTGGCTTGCCAGCCCTCAGTCAAACTGTCCAACCCATGCCAGCATGGAAAGTGGACGTTAAACGACAATGATGATCATGATGATGATGATCATGATGATGAGTCCCAAGAGAGTAATTTTTGGAATAACTTCAGTTTTTAGTCCTCCCATCTGGGTTAAATAGCCACTTATTAGTGAGTTAAAATAGTTAATTGTAAACTGTTTTTTTTACATAATACATTATAATTTTCTAAATTCCACTGACCTACTCTCTATTTAACATTATCTGTTACTATTGAGATAATATTTCAAACAGGAAAATGAGTTTATTGGTGTGATTAGAACAGGATCTTTGCAGTGGCATGCTTGTTACATTTGCTTTTAAGTTTTCTTTTTCAATTTAAACTTACATTAGTTGAAAGTTGAACCATAATTTGTTGAAGTGGACCAGTCACCAGAACTGTCAACTGTGTAGAAATAGGACGTAATGTTATCGTCGCCTGAATTGGGCCACATTATAGCTGATCCAATTTCCATTTTGCATTCTAAGAGGGCAGCTGACAGGGCTCATGTTTCGTTAATTGGAACTATTTAACTGCATTACCACAACCAACTTTTAACTCAGTCACTTCCAAATTCGGTTGAGGATACCTGCTCTATTATAGTGGCTGTTTACATCTTATTCTCTCTTCATTGGTGAACCATTTAAGGAGCTGTAGTGTAGTCAGTGGGAATGGAGAGGAAGACTAGCTTTCTTATAATGTTGGCACAATTAGAGAAAGTCATTTAGCTGCTTAGAATAGTATCTTCTATTTTCAAAGCCTTTGTGATCAAGTGTTGTCAATGTGTGTAAATGTTTGTTAAATTGATGACAATTATCATCAACATTTAATTTCTATTTTCCATACTGGCATGGGTTGGATGGCTAGACAAGAACTGGAAAGGCCAGGGGCCACACCATCTTTCATAGTCTGTTTTCGCTTGGTTTCTACAGCTAGATGCCCTTCCTAATGTCAACCACCTTTACAGAGTGTACTGGGTGCTTTTTACTTGGTACCAGCACAATGATAAATCATTTCTTTAAAAATTGATTTGTGTAATCGATGATGATAATTTGAACCTAGCATCAAAAGGAATGGATACTTTTTTTTATTGCCTCTGAAAGATAAATGTGGGATTCCAGGGTTTAATTGCTCTCACCACTCCCTCTCTAGTCTGGCATCCAAAACCTAATGGTAGGTTATTTTTAAGCTTTTGTACAGCTGGAATATATGTAATGCTGCAGCATGGTCATGGTGGTGATAGCTAAAACTACAGAACTACCATTGATAAAGTTATTGTTGATCATGGTAGGATTTTGACTCAGAGCATAGAGAGTTCAAACAGACACCCTGGAGCATTCTTTCCAACATGACTGCCAATTTGTCACTTTAGAGACATCAATTACATGAGTCTTTCTAGTGGCAAGATTATTAACCCTTTCGATACCAACCCGGCTGAAACCGGCTCTGGCTCTTGTTTTCTTAAGTTTTGAATTAAAATCTTCCACCAAACCTTAGTCACAATTTATGTTCTTAACACTAGCTGAATGATAACTAAGTTTTGAATTACAGTAATGAAAGGGTTAAAATATATAACAGAGACACAATTCCTAACCCTTTCGATACCAACCCGGCTCTGGTTCTGTAGTACAAATGTCTTGTTTTCTTAAGTTTTGAATTAAAATCTTCCACCAAACACCGGCTTAATGATAATTAAGTTATTTTACTAAATCCTTTGTTATTTTTAAAATTAATTAAAAGAAAACGGAGCATCTCAAAATAAATACAGTAACGAAAGGGTTAAGGGCTATCCATGGCTGTTGGTTCTATCTTCTCTTATTTGTATTTTAAAAATTTATCTCATTCTTGATATCTAACATGAATTGAGGTTATAGAAACTAAAATACACAATGATATCAGTTGGTTTAAACCCTTTAGTGTTCAGATTATTCTGTCAAATGTGATGTTTGTTTATTTATATTGTTTTGAATTAAACATGCATTATCTTTATTGTTTAGATATTTCAGTGATGTGATTATTTAGTTTTAGAATGACATGGTAGGGCTGAGGTGAGAGGCGAGATCTGGTCAGTTTCAATATAAAACAGGTTAAATATTCTGGCCGGATATAGCCGGTTTGAATGCTAAAGGGTTAAACTCCTGATCCTCAATCAAGTACATTATCCACTTGACGACCAATGGCCTCCAGTTATGTAACTGGAACTAAAAGAATGTTGGCAATAAGGGATGGAACCAGTAATGATTTGTAACTAATTAATTAATACCAAGCCTTGTTAAGTGGTTTCTTTATTAACATTGATAATTACTGCATGTGTTGGTTGATAATTATTTGTTAGAACAACATCACTACCACCAGTTTTTATAAATACCACCTCGGTCATTAGGGGCACCACCACCACCACCACCATAGTCATTATTTGCGCTGCCACCATCACTATAAAAGACCTAGGATTGACAACAAAAATATGTTGCTCTAGAGATCTTTTGGGCAACGTATGTAAACAGTTCATCCGTGGACAATGGCCGTGAGAAATACAGCTTCTCTAACCAGATTTTTACGCATAATCATTGTTACTGTGTGTGGTTTTTGGATTTGGTTTGCAAGATTCTTTATATGAGTTCATGTGTTGAAGCATATTTTGTTGTGTCTGGGGAGAGCCATTTTCTTTTTGTGCCTTATAATGTAACACACTCACCGGTAAAAATTTCCACTTATTTCTTATTTTTATTTTCCTAAAATTTTCATTGCGTTTTGCAACTTTTTCAATAGTCTGTCCATTTGCAAGACGCAACGAAAATTTCGACTCTCCCCAGACACAACAGAATTGTTACTGTGTGTTGTTATATTACTAACTATTATAAACAATAGTGTGGAAAAATGTGGCTTCAAAAGTCGAAAAGGGCTAGCAAACCTGTGTTGCATTAATTTAAGATGAAAATATATGAGACACATCACTCTTAATGTTGCCATGTAAATTCTGATGCTGGCGTTTTGCTTAATAGAAACTAACCAAAGGCAGTGAGCTGGCAGAAGCGTTAACACGCTGGGCAAAATGCTTAGTGGTAATTCGTCTGCCATTACGTCCTGAGTTCAAATTCCACCGAGGTCAACTTTGCCTTTCATCCTTTCGGGGTCGATAAATTAAGTACCAGTTACGCACTGGGGTTGATGTAATTAACTTAATCCCTTTGTCTGACCTTGTTTGTCTCCTCTGTGTGTAGCCCCTTGTGGGCAATAAAGAAATAAGAAACTAACCATTTGTTTGCCAGGAGGTTCCAAAGAATAAAAAAGCCAGCCATACATACATACATAACACAAAAACACATGCGTGATGATGATGTAGATATGTGTGTGTATGTATGTATGTATATCATCATTATCATTTGACATCTATTTATCAAGGGTTGGATGGTTTGGCAGGAGGTGGTAAGGCTGGTGGTCACACCAGGCTCCATTGTTTTTTCTGGTATTGTTTCTATGCCTGGAAGACCTTCCTAATGTCGATCACTTTACAGAGTGTAGTGGATGGTTTTCACATGGCGCCAGCGCATGTACATTTTACATGATACCAGCACTAGTGCTTTATAAGTGGCACCAGTAATATATATATATATATATATACCACTTAAAACATACTCGTGCTGGTGTCATGTATAATGCACTTATTAAAAACATTAAAAAAATATGTATATGAGTGGCTGTGTGGTAAGTAGCTTGTTTACCAACCACATTGTTCCGGGTTCAGTCCCATTGCGTGGCACCTTGGGCAAGTGTCTTCTACTATAGCCTCGGGCCGACCAAAGCCTTGTGAGTGGATTTGGTAGACGGAAACTGAAAGAAGCCCGTCGTATATATGTATATATATATAGTACTCACCCCGAATTTCTATATATATATATATATATATGTGTGTGTGTTTGTGTTTGTCCCCCTAGCATTGCTTGACAACCGATGCTGGTGTGTTGATGTCCCCGTTACTTAGCGGTTCGGCAAAAGAGACCGATAGAATAAGTACTGGGCTTACAAAAGAATAAGTCCCGGGGTCGAGTTGCTCGATTAAAGGCGGTGCTCCAGCATGGCCGCAGTCAAATGACTGAAACAAGTAAAAGAGTATACATACATACATATATGTACACACACACACACACGCATGCATAGCTTATAAAGTTTGTTGCATTTAAGACTCATACATTTTCTCTTTCCAGCTATGTTTTCCGGTTGAGCTGCACACGTCTTGGCCAGTGGGCAATAGGCTATGTCACCACAGATGGCCAAATTTTACAAACAATTCCACAAAATAAATCTCTTTGTCAAGCTTTGCTTGATGGCCAAAGAGAAAGCTTGTAAGTATTCTCAGTATTGTTGTTGTTGTCTATTGTTGTTATTGTTGGTTTAGGTGATTGAATGGTCCTTGTCTGTATGAGGTTTCAGTGTACTGTTGTATGTGTGGTCAGTCATAGCTGATCGGGCTTCACCTGCTGAAGTTCAGTCTACATTTAGGTAGCCTTAGATACCTAGAGCTCCACATTGTGTGTGAGATCTGAAGTGTGTGTATCAGAGGCGGCTCCAGGTCATCAGCATCATTCGGGCTCATCACAGATTTTGCATAAGACAACATTCCTGCTCGAAGAATTTCACTCTTTTCCACTTTATTTCTAGCCCCAAATAACTTTTTTTTTTTTAATATCTAGCACTATGTCTTTCTCCATTTCTAAGTTAGGGGTTAAAATAAAGCAACCCTGCAAAATACAACTGATCTTTATGCACAAACGCACAGAATAACAGCAATCAAATAATGACAGCAGAGTGCACACCAAACATTAGCAATCTAACTGTTGCCTGTTCTCTTGACAAGAGATACCAGTTAGTCTTTTACACCTACCAAGCTTGTTCGTATTAGCCTGAGTTGCTGGATAATTTTTTGTTCCTTTCAGAATGTTTTGGAATATAAACTTTTCATAGATGGAAATTTAAATCCTAATCTCTAGAGAAATTTATTGTTTCAAGAAAATATTGAAATTGAATTACTTTTAAGTTTTACAATTATAGATAACAACTCGGGTTGTAACTTCTGAGCCTGAGTTAGGCACATGTGAACAATGTCGAGAGAAAGTCTGCTACAAATGATATTTTTTGGCACAGGGCACCTCTAAGACAGCCGCCAGACTCTAAACGAAAGTAAATAAACTGCGACCAGGCTCAATAAAAGGAGCCCAAGTTATTGGCTGTAATTACATACTTGAAGTCAGTGTTGGCAGAAATGAAATCAGCCTGCAAATACACGTTCACTTTACTAAATTGACACATAGTTGGAACTTTGTTAGGTGATACTATTCTGGGGTCAGAGTGGACCTGGGAAAAGTAGTAGCTAAGAGATGGTTCCACACTCCTCAAAACCTAAAACGAGGAGAAAAGTAAACGGAGAAATGTTTAGCCATCATGTGTTTTAGAGTGGAAGAGAATAGGCGCAGGAGTGGCTGTGTGGTAAGCAACTTGCTTACGAACCACATGGTTCTGGGTTCAGTCCCACAACGTGGCACCTTGGGCAAGTGTCTTCTGCTATAGCCTCGGGCTGACCAAAGCCTTGTGAGTGGATTTGGTAGATGGAAACTGAAAGAAGCCTGTTGTATATATGTGTGTATATATATATATATATGTATGTATGTATGTGTGTGTATATATGTTTGTGTGTCTGTGTTTGTCCCCCTAGCATTGCTTGACAACCGATGCTGGTGTGTTTACATCCCCGTCACTTAGTGGTTCGGCAAAAGAGGCCGATAGAATAAGTACTGGGCTTACAAAGAATAAGTCCTGGGGTCGATTAGCTCGACTAAAGGCGGTGCTCCAGCATGGCTACAGTCGAATGACTGAAACAAATAAAAGAGTAAAGAGAGTGTTTGGAGTGTTCACAGATGAAACAAAGCTAGAAGCAGTGATACATTTCAACCACAACCCACAGATCTATTTCTCTCTCTCCTCACTTCCTCGGTAAAGAATTTCTAACCTGAAACCTCAAACTTCTTCCTTTCCTTGCAGAAAAGACATTTGAAACTACAACACTCCTTTTTTTTTTTTTTTTTTTTTTCTGACATCAGTTTCCTCTGATTCCATGATACCAAAACCCTGTTCATGGGAAATAGTTTTCTAATTCTTAAAACTGGAGAAACTGGTAGTAACAACAACTAATTAACAGGCTCGTTAATGGTATCAGGTGATTGAGATGTTTTGGCACTGCCTATATGGCATCACTAATTTGATACTGATTTAACACACTTTAATGCCTCTCTGTGTATGTGTGTATATATATATATATATATATATATATATATATATACACACACATTCATAAATATTAATATATATATTTAGGGAGAGTTTACGAAAAAAACAAGAGACAAAGACAGGTGGTGTACAAAACAAACAGGTGTATTAGTATAACGCTCAGGAATAGAAAAAGTCTTTTATGTTTTGAGCCTACGCTCTTCTACAGAAAGGGACACAGAAAAAAACAAGGAGAGGATAAAAAATGTGTGTTGTGGCTAACGATCTATCATGGTGATATATATATATATATATATATATATATGCTTTCAAAATGTGACCTCTTGTGTACCGTTGTCGATTTTTTTTCCTCTGTCTTCCCTTCTCTGGATCTTTCCTTCTCCTATGTTTCCGACGAAGAGCTCTGCTCGAAACGTTAAACCCTCCTTTCCTGAGTGTCCAATAATACTTTATTTGTTCCACGTCCTCGCGTTGTTGTGTTTTTTTGTGTGCTTTCTTGTTTGGATTAACTTTATATATATATATCATGTGTGTGTGTGTTTGTGTAATTAATATATCTTCAATATTAACACAGCCATACTGTTTCTGCTTCTACTTTGCAGTTTTCTCTATCCCGATGGTCGGAGTATCAATCCAGACTTAAGTTTCCTCGTCCAGGACTGTCAGGAGGACCATATAAAAGTTACTCAGGAGCAATATGAACTCTACTGTGAGATGGGCTCAACTTTCCAGCTGTGCAAAATATGTGCTGAAAATGATAAGGATATCCGCATAGAACCTTGTGGTCACCTGCTTTGTACTCCTTGTCTTAACCAGTGGCAGGTAGGGCAGGCATGTATTATAATTGTTTTATTACTTACTATATACCTTCACCAATCCACCTAACACCAGTTGCATTCAAATGGAACTAATTATTATTATTATTATTATTATTATTATTATTATTGGGGGTTGATAAATTATTAAGTACTAGTGAAACACTGGGGTCGTTGTAATCGACTAATCTCCCTCCCCCAAGAATCACAGGCCTTGTACCTATAGTAGAAAGAATTATTATTATTATTGAGTGAGAGAGCAGTGCATGCCATCAAAGTGACACTGGGGTAAAATATATGAAGCCCAGTATACCCATCATGACTACCCATCTGATAAGGGTACACTAGTCACATGCATCACAACCATGTGTGCGCGACATGGTGATCTCATATCAAGATAAACAGCACATGACCTTGCAGGTGGGGCCCAGTTAGAATTTTCTTCAGGTTGAGTAGCCCATCCCGCTCAAAAGGTCCCTGAATAAGGGTTGTTTAAGGATGTTGAAAGAACCACCCATGTTTCCAAAGACGAATTATTCAAACCCCAAAGAATCCCTCTCAACACATGGCTATGATGCTCCCCCACTAAGGGACCTGCTCAACTGGTTAAGGTCAAACAACTGACAAGCAAATCTGTGGTATTGAGCAGAATATATTATTATATTATTATTATTATTAGGGTGGTAGGTTGGCAGAATTGCCTGAATGACAGATAAAATGCTTTTACGTTCTGAGTTCAAATGCTGTCAAGATCAATTTTGCCTTTCATCCTCTCAGGGTCAGTACAATAAAGTGCCAGCCAAATATTGGGGATCAATTTGATCAATTAGTCATCATTATCATCATGATCATTTAACTTCTGTCTTCCCTACCAGTATGGGTCAAGCAATTCAACAGGATCCAACAAGCTGGAGGATTGTGTTGAGCTCTGATGTCAGCTTTGGCATTGTGTCGATGGTTGGATGCCCTTCCTAACACCAACCATATACAGAAAGCACAGTGTGCATTTTTTTCATGGCACCAGTACTTGTGGGATGTTCAAGAAACTTGCAAGATGAGACACTACAACTGAGTGAGGGTGCAGTATTGAGGGAAGTGGCTTTGTGCTGTAGTAACTAGTGTCTTGCTGTAGAAGAGATACAGGACTCTCTCAGCTAGATGTCTTGCAAACAACTTGCACATGCAAGTGCTACCAGTCAAAATCTCTGCATACTGGAAGCCAGCAAGTGTATGGTATCATCAGGAGAGAATGTGCACCGTTTTGGGACCTACCTCTCAATGGCATCAATACGCACCGGCCCCCCTCACTGATATGAGGCCCCACTTGCTAGATCTGCTGGTTATCAAATAAAGCTCAATATTCTTCTAGCCATCGCTCATCGTCTCTTTTCAACCAAATCCAGTGGCTAGCCTTCTCCACTACAGCTGAGTGAGGGTGCAGTATTGAGGGAAGTGGCTTTGTGCTGTAGTAATTTGTGTCTTGCTGTAGAAGAGATACAGAACTCTCCCAGCAAGATAGAAAGTGAGCAAAGATATTGGTGATGAGGTGCTAAGTGTACCCTAAAGGTACAGAGAAGGTGAATATGAGAGAATAGGGAAGAGATTCACAAATTCCTGATCTCATACCTAATTAAGGCAGTGAACAGGCATAATCATTACCTGAACAAAATGCTTAGTGGTATTTCACCTGTTTTTGTTCTGAGTTCAAATTCAGCTGTTGTCGACTTTGCTTTTCGTCCTTTTGGGGTCTATAAAATAAGTACCAGTTGGGCTGCGGGGTTGGTGTAATTGACTTCCCTGCCTCTCAAAATTACCAGCAACAGGAGTATTATTACTATTATTATTATTATTAGTATTATTTCTGGGTCTTCTGACTGAGTCATAAATAACAATTATCAGTAGTGCATAGCAAAATTGAAAGCACATTTAATTACAAACCATAACATTCTGAGTGGAAATCCCATCTCAACTGACTTTACGTTTCCTCCATTTGGGATTGAAAAAAATAAAGTAGCATTAAAATGCAATTGCAATGTCTAGCTTAGTATTTTCTATATGGGAAATAATTATTAATTAATTAATTTGTTAATTAATTAGTTATGGCAGCGAGCTGGCAGAATTTTTGGAGAGTTGAACAAAATGCTTTGTGGCCTTTCTTCTGGATATTTACATTCGGAGTTCAAATTCTGCTGTGGCTTACTTTTTTTTTTTTTATTCTTTCGGCATTGATAAAATAAGTATCGGTTAGGCACTGGGGTCAATGAAACTGAGTTATCTCTTCCCTAAACTTACTAGCCTTGTGCCAAAATTTGAAACCATAATTATCAAGCAGTGTACAAAGTGTGCTATTGCATGTCGACTAAGCATAGTTATCAAACATGGAAGAAGGGTTACGGTTGGATAGAAATGAGGCAAGCCTGGATGTATGTATTGTTAATAGACGGGGTCAGTGGAACATAAGTCTGGTGAGAGAAAAAGTGGGCAGAGGACATAGGTTAGAAGACTGTTGCTTTACCCATTTCTATAAATAATAAAGAAATGGATAAAGTGACTTATGGCCATCCCTGTATACCTATAGATTGAAACAATAATGAACAGCCGTAATTGATTTTCAAACCTTATTCAGCTCTGATCAATGGTGTCTCCATCACTTGATCAATTCCAGAGAAAAAAGTAGCCAGTTTGTTTATATGCAAATCAAATCACAGCTTCAGAAAACACAAGCTACTAATTTGCATTCTATACATATTTAACAATTTATTATCGACAGCGGTTGTGTGGTAAGTAGCTTGCTTACCAACCACATGGTTCCGGGTTCATTCCCACTGTGTGGCACCTTGGGCAAGTGTCTTCTACTATAGCCTCAGGCCGACCAAAGCCTTGAATGGATTTGGTAGACGGAAACTGAAAGAAGCCTGTTGTGTGTGTGTGTCTGTGTTTGCCCCCACCCCCAGCATCGTTTCACAACCGATGGTGGTGTGTTTACGTCCCTGTAGCTTGGCGGTTCGGCAAGAGAGACCGATAGAATAAGTACTAGGCTTACGAAGAATAAGTCCTGGGGTCGATTTGCTTGACCAAAGGCAGTGCTCCAGCATGGCCGCAGTCAAGTGACTGAAAGAAGCAAAAGAGTAAAAGAGCCTCTCATTGGGGATCTCAATCCACAGAGTATCAAGATATACACACACACACGCACACACACGTATGTATACACACGTGTGTGTGTGTGTGTGTGTGTGTGTGTGTATTAAACCATCTGACATTACTTCACAAACTGAACAAAGGACTTATTTCTAAAGATCTCATTCAACAATAATTGGACTCTTTTGTCCACTACACTCTTGCTACCCACACATGACCACCACTGGTGGTGAGGCTGGCACAACTAACTGTAGCCTTGCTGCCCACAAAAGCCGACCACTGGTGAAACCAGCACAGCTGCTATTATAACCTGTGCTGCCCACACAAGCCGACCACTGATGAAACCGGCCCAACTATTGTAGCCAAGACATGCTGTTGTTATGGTGATTAAAAACATTGAGATGATGATGATGTTGTCTGTAGCAACTGCAGTGATGCTGTGAAACTCTTAACTGTCAGCCGTCTCCTTCAAACACTTTTACATCATTTCTCCTCCCACACATATCTTCTGTTCCAGCATCACTCGTTGACAACCTTTTGTGGCCATGTGTCACTTTCTCAGCTAAAGTGCTTTTTACAGAAAAAGCAAAATATATTTATATTATCCTATACATACACGTATATATATAGTTTGTTTGTGTATGTATATACGTAGTGCTTGTCTGTATACAGTGTGTATGTACACACACACACACACGCACATGTATTTGTGTATACATGCATGTGTGTATTTATATATATTATATTAAATTAGAGACAAAACCACTATTAGGCAAATCATACAATGAAAAACTTAAGCCAATACATAAGATTATTTAATTTATATTATTTAAATATATAACAAAATTATTAAAAAAATATAATTAATATATCACTACGATCGTTTCATGGCTGTTAATTTCTTTAAATTTTCAAGTCACAGTCATTCATCAGGTGGTTTAAATATTTATCTTGGCGAGGTTTAAACAATGAACTCATATATATATATATATATATATATATTCATGTGTGCATATGTTAATGTATTGGATCATCCCGTAAATAATGCAGTTTTTTAATACTTTTATTTTTCAAAATTAAGATAAAGTTCTTTTTTAATCTAAAATATACTCTCCTTCATTTTCTACAATGCTCTTCCATCTATCTGGTAGACTTGTAAAGCCCCTCTTCCAAAATTCACTTGTCTGTGACGAAAAATACTCCTCCAGTACTCTTCTCACCTTGTCTACAGAATTCATATTTTTTCCGTCCAAATGATTTTGAAGACTGCAGAATAAATGATAATCAGATGGGGCAATGTCCAGCGAATATGGTGGGTGGGGCATCGTTTCCCGTTCAGACTGCTCCACCCTTTGGAATGTCATCCTTGCTGTATGTGGCTGGGCATTATCCTGATGGAAGAACACCTTTTGTCTTGAAACCAAAGATGGTTGTTTTTCTTCTTGTGCTGACTTAAACCAATTAAGCTGCTCGCAGTAGATCTCCTTTCATATCATTTGGTTTGGGTTTAAAAGTTCAAAGTAGACTTAACCTTCCGTATCCCACCTAACAGATAACAACACCTTACGTGAGTGAAGACCTTCTTTCATGTGGGATGATGGTGTTTCTCTTTTCCCTATCCACTGTCTTCAGTTCTTGACATTTTTATAGAGAACCCATTTCTCATCACCAGTCACTAATCAGTCCAAAAAAGGTTCATTCATGAGATGTGTCAGCAAAGAAGAGCATGCATTCACCCGCTGTGCATGATTAGCCTTGGAAAGTTTGTGAGGAAACCATTGACCCAATTTGCTGACTTTTCCGATGGCACACAGGTGTCAATGAATGGTTGAATCACCAAATCCAAGCTTCTCTGTTAGTTCCTCAACAATTATGTTAGGATTCTGTTCCACCAGAATTTGCAGGACATCCTCATTGAGCTCTACAGATCTTCCAGGATGAGTCTTGTCTTCCAGGCTGTAGTTTCTGGCTTGGAATATCTGGAACCACCGTTGACACTGACTTACAATTATTATCTGATCGCCATATATTAATATTCCTTGCACTTTGTTGTATTGCTGTCTTTATTGAACTCGTAAAACAAAATGTGTTGAATATACCTCATCACTTCCATTATAGCTTTGACAAAATAGCTTAAAATTGAACTGCCTGCACTCTTCAAAACTTGCACTAAGAATAAGACCAAGTAAAATTATTACCTGCTTTTTAGCAAACTAGTGCAGATAGTTTATCCTGTCCCCCTCTGGCTTTTAGTTCATACAATTAAAAAAAACCACATTATTTATGGAATGACCCAATATATTACTATGATCACACAATATTCTGAAACCAGTACTGACCAGGATTTTATTGAGATATTAATTATTAGCCTTAATTCAGCATTTCTGAATAAGTATGTAAATGGTTTAAGATGACTTAAAATTTTGGTTTCCAAACTATTAACCATATTTGTCATATATATATATATATATATAATATATATATATATGAGCAAAACACTCCCTGTCCAATGGACGGTGCTGAGTTGTCAAACATTTAAACCAAATGTTTTCAAAACAACTTGTCCGACCGTCCCATAGGCCTCCCCTTTGAGAAACACTGATTTAACCTAAATTTGAGACACCAGCAAAAGAAGAAATAAAGATTGACTTTTTTATATTCCAAAGAAAAGCGATTTCCCACAGCTTTATCAATCGCATTCTCACCTGGAATCGATTTTTGTAATTTTTTCAAGACTTATACACTCCCTGATACCGTCGGTATCTACATATCAAATTTGAGTGCAATTGGATGGAGGATGCCTGAGATCCTAGAAGCCACACACACAGACAGACAGAATGGATTTTATATATATATATATATATACATACATACATACACACACACACACACACACACACACACACACACACACACAAGCAGTATTTACAGTGTATACATTTACAATGCTTAGGCACAAATATGGCTCATAAGTCCACTTCTCAATCACATGGCTTCAAGTTCAGATTGCACTGTTTGCAACTTTGGGCAAATGTCTTTTAGTCCAGTCTGGGCGAACCAATGCTGTTTGAAGAAACTTGCTTGATGGAAACTGAAAAGAGGCCTGCCTTGTGCATGTGTTTGTGTGTGTGTGTGTGGTCAGTTAGGAAGGGCATCCAGCAATAGGAATTATGTCAAAGTAGACATTGGACCATGATGCAGTCTTGAGACTCATCAAATTATAGTTCAGTTAAGTTAATTTTTTGGCTCAAAAAGCAAAAAGCAAGGCCATGTAGGGGGACATGGAGTTATGTACAGGGAGGGTGTTCATGCAAAGAGTTCAGGCCATTTCTGGTCAATAGAGACTTTGAACTGAGCTGTCGTCTGCATCTTCACTATCTCGTCCGGCAGCTTATTCCACGGATCCGCAACCCGGACGGAGAAAGCCCCTCTCCTTTGATTGAGATGAAATCGTCGCAGATAGAGCTTTTCGGAGTGATGCAAAAGTTTCTAATTTGTGCCAGCATGGAAGGTGGCCATTAAAAGATGATGATGGTGACTGTATATATATGACAATAATTAGTATATATATTTACAATGTAAAGTGTTGCCCCAGCATGGTCACACTCCAATTTGTTCTCTGATTGTCATCTGGTTGTCTTTGATATATATTTGGTTCCTGTCTAACCTTAATTTCTAAAGTGTTTTCAAATTGCCATGGTACTGATTTGAGAAGGTAAAGCTTCTAGTTTCATGGTTATTTTTCCAGCTATTTGGTTCTTGTTCTTCCACTGGCATCATATCATAAATATAGCCTAAGGATTCAGGTCTGGTTTGACTATGTAAAGGGTTGTTACTAAATACCATACGGCACTTTTTTCCCCCTAATTCACAACCAATCCTGCCAGTCTACAGCCTTTGTTCCAGAAAATTCTAAATGTGTTGTGAAAAATATTTGTTTCCTTAGTTTCACATTGAAATGTTTCAAACAGACCGACAACTGTATGTTCAATTAACAATCATCTCACTTATTAAATATTATCTCATATTTTAGTGTCTTTATATTAACAATGGTTGGTTTTTGTAATATTTTCACTGAAAAATATAGACTATTATTTACCCAGTTTAATGAGACAATGTTGAAAACTTAACCATTTTCATACTAATCTGCTTGAGACTGTCCCTTGTTCTATAATACAAACTTTCTGCTTTAAAGTGATCTAAAAAAAAGCTTCGCATAAAAATTTCATGTTGATTTATGTTCGAAACACCTGCTTAACAACAAAATTATTTTACTAAATTTTTCATTAGTTTCAAAAATTAAGTGCAAAGAAGACAATGCATTTCATTAGGAATATGGTAATGAAGGCAGCGAGCTGGCAGAAACGTTAGCATGCCGGATGAAATGCTTAGCGGTATTTCGTCTGTCGTTACGTTGTGAGTTCAAATTCCGCTGAGGTTGACTTTGCCTTTCATCCTTTCGGGGTCGATAAATTAAGTACCAGTTTCGCTCTGGGGTCGATGTAATCGACTTAATACCTATGTCTGTCCTTGTTTGTCCCCTCTATGTTTAGCCCCTTGTGGGTAATAAAGAAATAGGAATATGGTAATGAAAGGGTTGATTCAAAATGTTTAGTTGAGCAAAATAACTGAGGTCGCATCTGCTTGAGCAAAGTAGTGTCATTGTTTCATCTGCTTCTTGGGTAGGAGGGATCAAATCACCACTTTGCTGTGGAGGTTTAATAAAACTAAAACATTCCTGAACTTGTCTCCCTTATTTACTGAACTAAAATAATTTGTCATTGAGTTAACATTTTTTTTTTTTCGTTTTCATTTTTTGCCACCACAATTATTTCTAAATGGATATTTTAAGTATAGTAGTTCAAACTTCATTCAAATCATCTTGTATCTCTGGAGTATAATAATTATAATTTTGTTTACATTTTTAATCAGAATATATAGTGGGCTTGTTTAGTGTTATATTTAATAGACTGACTAGTATCTCATCTTGGAAACATTTAATGTTTAAAGCTTCCAAAGGTAGAAATTTATCAGTCAAGTACTGGGGTTGATGTAAATGACTTAACTCCCCTCCTAAAATTGCTGTCCATGTATCAATATTTGAAGTAATTATTACATAATACAGGCACAAGATAACCAGAAAGGGTATAATTGATTAGATCATCGTCAATGTTTAACTGGTATTTTATTTTATCAACCCCTGAAGGACCAGAAGGCAGTCAACTCCAAGATTTGAACTTGGAATTTAAAGAGGCATAACTCTTTTGCCTAATCAATGATTGTTGCATTTGTTAATGGCAGGAATAGTATTTTTCTATAAAGGTGGTTCCCAAAGTGGATGGTATTGCCCCCTTGGGGGTGGTGGAAGTTCCAAGGGATCATTGAAGAAAAATGGGGCGACAATGAGGTCATGATTCATGTAAAAAGAGGGGTAATAATGGGGTAGTGATTCATATAAAAACAACAAAATAATGGGGTCATTAGGTTAAATTTTATTTGTGAAATACAGTTGTTTTGAATTTGCTTCAAGAAGAGATCTGTTTGGGATGGGGGGTACTAGGAATGTGGCCTGGGTGTCACGGGGGCAGCAGCCTGAAAAAATTTGGGAACCATTGTTCTATAGGCTCAAGACCTAACCTTTTTTTCTTAGGGGAGGGGGTTTGTCAATTAAATTGACTCCAGTACTTAACTGGTACTTATTTTATTGGCACTGAAAGGATGAAAGGTAAAGACAACCTCAGCAGAATTCAAACACAGAACATAAAGACAAAAGAAATGTCTCTGAGCATTTCGTCCTGTGTGCTAACGATTCTACCAGCTCACCTCCTTAATAATAATAATAATAATAATAATAATTCTTTCTACTGAAATTTAGGGTGGAGATGGAGGTGGTTGATTATTTCAACCTCAGTGTTTTCAACTGATGCTTGTTTTTATCGACCCTGAAAGGATGAAAGCCAAAGTTGGCCTTGGCAGAAATTGAACTATGGACATAAACCACCGAAAGAAATGTTACTAGGCATTTTATTCCCACATGCCTACAATTCTACCAGTTTGGCTACATGTGTTAGTGGAAGGTTAAAATCAATTTAGTTTGCCTCAATATTTGATGAACCTTGGGTGGGATGAGAGTTGGTCACATTGGCTGATTTTGAACTCTGTTGTAATAAGTATGGTAATGTTGATATTAATAATTTGTCATATGAATTTAGAAATTTCAAGAGATGTTAAATAATTAATTTTTGACTAGGGTTTTTGGCCCAATATATTGTTATTTATAGCTTTATCAACTTGAGTTCCACAGTTAAAAAAAATGAATTAATAATAATAATAATAATAATAATAATAATACTGTCAGCAAATGCTAACGTACTACCAACATTCACACTAATTAATCGCACCTTAAACGTTTCAGGAATGTTTGATGACTGATCCTTTAAATGTTGGGTTTCCTCTTTCTCGTTGCCAGGACGTTGAAGGTGGACAGGGTTGTCCATTCTGTCGTTGTGAAATCAAAGGGACAGAGCAGGTGGTGGTTGATCCTTTTGATCCAAAATCTTTGTGTAAGTTGAACGAATGCCGAGAAAATCTCATTCAGGATGATGAAGATGATGAGGTAAGTTATATTTTTTGCTTTTGGCCAGCTGTGGCTCCTTCCCTTCTGCAATGACCCTCTGTAAGGGGTCTCAGTCTGTCAGTAACATGGTGAAGGTTCTCAGCACTTGGTGTCTCCCCCCACCACCTTAATTTACTGACATGATAGAAAATTCTGCTCCTAGAGGGCAGTAGAGGCACCTTCCACCCTCGTCCCCTTTCCTTTTGCTCTGCCTCTACCCTGCTTTGTCAGTTCCAGTCACACAACACATCAGGATGTTCTCCTCGTCCTGTTACCTCTCCTATACTTCTCTGTCTGATTCCAGATTTCAAACTAAGACATCCATTGCGCAGTAGTTCTGATAGCAATCAGTACGTTCCCATGCACCTTACAACAATGGGTGTTCCAGTTGATCCGATCAATGGAACAGCCTGCTTATGGAATTAACATGCAAGGGGCTGAGCACTCCACAGACATACATACCCTTAATGTAGGAGATTCAATGTGACACAGAATGTGACAATGCTGGCTCTTTGAAATACAAGTGCTACTCACTTTTGCCAGCTGAGTGGACTGGAGCAACGTGAAATAAAGTGTCTTGCTCAAGGACACAACGTACCACCAGGAACTGAACCCAACCTTACCCATGGTACATATTAGTAACTACTAACACTGTTTTGGTCAGATTGTGGTATGTTAACCATTGACTCAGCAGCAGTGATAGTAGATGAACCAACACTGTATGAAGATGTATAATGTTGCTTGACAGCCCTCAAATCTGAAAATTTGGGTATTAATGAGGACCAAAAAGAAAGAAGAAAAACTGGATTTTATTAATTAGGACAAAAACTGGATTTTATTAACTAAGACAAAAACTCTGGATTTTATTGATTAGGACAAAAACTGGATTTTATTAATTAGGACAAAACTAGATTTTATTAATTAGGACAAAAGCTGAGGATTTTATTGATTAGGACAAAAACTGGATTTTATTAATTAGGACAAAAACTAGATTTTATTTATTAGGACAAAAGCTGAGGATTTTATTAACTAGGGCATAAACTAAAGGTATTATTTCAGGAAAAACTGGGTATTATTAATTTGGGCAAAGAGTTATGGGTATTAATAATTAGGACAAAAAACTGGGGGTATCATTAATTAGGACAACCTCCCTTCCACTTCCTCCTTAAAACATTACAGCATTGCTGATTCAACCTGAATTCTTTTATCTTTCATACATAAACATGCCTACGCACACACATGTACACATACATATATACAAACACACACATACATGTGCATGTACACACACACACATACACATATACACTCGTACAAACACACACACATATCCCATATAGAGACTAAAACATTCCACATACTGATAGTTATCACACATTTAGCACACACATACACACAATTTCTAGTGATTTACTTAGTGACTTCAAATGTTTGCTAATTAGTGGTGTGTTAATAAGTGCTATTTTGTTATTGGACACACCTTGACTTGTCACATGTGACGTCAGTCATTAAAGTATGATGATGGTGGTGGTGATGGTTAGGATGGCATTATTAGTGATGAAGGGGGAGAGATGGTGGTATTGGTAATAATGATTAAGGGAAGGATGACTGTGGTGATGCATGGCATATCTAATAAGGTTCCAGGACTGTAACATGACCCAAGTTATGGGTTCAAACCCCCTTGGTCTGCAACCTCAGTCTACCTGGTTGACAGAAGGCAGCGAGCTGGCAGAAACGTTAGCACGCCGGGCGAAATGCTTAGCGGTATTTCGTCTGCCGCTACGTTCTGAGTTCAAATTCCGCCGAGGTCGACTTTGCCTTTCATCCTTTCGGGGTCGATAAATTAAGTACCAGTTACGCACTGGGGTCGATGTAATCGACTTAATCTGTTTGTCTGTCCTTGTTTGTCCTATCTGTGTTTAGCCCCTTGTGGGCAATAAAGAAATAAGAAGGTAGTACACTATGATATAGTTGGTTAGCAAACAATAAAGTTTGTGTGTGTGTGTGTAATCTGGCATGTATTCAATGTTACCCCTTCCATCAGTCATTGAAATGTAAAGTTGGATGTTCATTTTATCTCTATTTTCAGGACCCCTGTCAGAGCACATCGAATTTACAGGCTCTAGTTGTCCACCCAAAGGACCAGGTAATGTTTCACATCTGTGTGCCTGTCTGTGGTTATCAGTATAGAAGAGACCCACAGAACCACACAAATTATTGCTACTACTCTTTCACAACTACACAGACACACTTGCATACACATATGAGAAAGAGACAAAAGAAAAGAGAAAAAAAATTATATATATGTAATATGTATGATGGACTCTGCCTCCAGTTTTAATGGATGAGGAATCGACCTATTAAGTTTATTCTACATGGATGTTTAAATCGGCTATGACACTCTTGTCTTGCCAAGGATATTTGATTGTGGCTTTAGGTTTTGCCTTAAACAGTTATATATATATGTATATATGATAAGAGAGAGAGATTATTGAATATCTCTTAGATCTGTCAGGATTTTGAATATAAGACATGCTTAAATAATCCTTTACTTCTGGAATGTCTGTTTGTCCAATTCTAATTTTTTTTTTCTCTCCATTTTTATGTTCCAGTATCGCGATAAATCCCCATTCGGCTCTCCAAATGCCTCCCAGAAAGATGTAGCACCACCCCCAGTACCACCACGGCGACCATCACCGCTATCATCTCCTTTACATTCACCAAATTCTTCACCAAAACCTCCCAGGTAAATTTTACTCACACTTTGTCTTATTTCTGTTTTAAATGAAATAATGTGTCCCCTCCACTGAGCTAAAGTAACAAGGTTAACCTATTGGGACCCCTCACACTGGAGCAACAGGATTAACTTGTTCTTATTCCAGAGTGAGACACACACACATTCTTAAATAACATGGTGAAACCATTGATACCCTGAATAGTTAAGCTATTGCTCCCCACCCACTCTGTATTAACACAAAATTGTTTTGAATTAAATGAGATGTGGTCAATAGCTTCTGTTACCAAGGTGACCTAATCCACAGTGGAAAATAGATGTTTCTGAAAGCATAGTACCTAGAGTAAGATTGGAGAAGAAAGAGTTCAGAGAACTTTTATCTCTGCTGGCAACAAAACAATTCTCTGCGTGGTTGAGGAGCAAATTGCACAATACTGCATGAAATGTGAGAGTGAAATGAGTGTGAAGTAAGGTTGGAAAGAAATGATAACCATTTACCTCCTCTATAGCAAGATACCCATTTCTGCCTCTCTATTTCCGTCACTCTCTAACCTTTTATCATCTGACACTGTATTATTATCTCCAGTGCCCCTTCCATTATAGCAAGACACCTGTTTCTGCTTATCTGTTTCTGTCACACTCTAAGCTTTCATCCTCTGACACAAGTTCCTCTCCTCAAATGCCCTGCCCCTCTCAAAATTCCTGGTCTTGTGAGTTACTTGATTACCCTGCCAGTGTTGGTGGCACTTGAATAGCATCCAGTCCACACTGTAAAGTGGTTGGCATTTGGAAGGGCAACCAGCTGTAAAAATCATGCCAAAACTAACCTCACCTGTGCTAGTGCCATGTAAAAAGCACTGAGTCCACTTTGCAGAGTGATTGGTGTTTGGAAGGGCATCTAGCTGTAAAATCCTTGCCAAAACAGATACAGTAGCCTGGGGTAGTTTTCTACCCATGCATGCATGGAAGGCGGATGTTAAACGCCGATGATGAGGAATAACGGAGCAGAAGTAAACTGAAAGGAAAACTTGATATCAGAGGAATTGAATGTGTAAGAGAAAGAGAACTGTTTTGGTGCGGACATGTGATGTAATGTGCAAGAGAGAGGACTGTGTTGGTCTGACCATGTATTCAGTGTCCCCTCTTCCATCAGTCATTGAAATGTAAAGTCGTAAAGTTAGGTGCTCATCTTATCTACTTTGAGTAAATTGTTATCTCCCAGTCATATTCTAGATGAGATTTTTTTGGTTTTTTAAAATACATTTATTTTTGGATGGGAATTTGTGTATGCGTTTCCTTCTTATGCAAACTGTCAAATTTAACCCAAACACCCTGTATGTCCCAAGCTTGGGTATATTAATATTTACATACTAGTTTATCTGTGTTTATACATACATACATACTGGTTTGTCTGTTAATATATACTGGTTTGTCCATATTAACATATACATACTAGTGTGTGCATCTAAACACATACTGTTTTATTTATGCTAATGTACCCATTCTAATTTATTCATGTTAATATTCATATTACTGTATCAAGTGTAATGCTTATTTATTTGCATTGTTTTGAATTAATCATGCGTTATCTTGTAGCTTCAAGAATTCAGTGATGTGATTATAAGGTAGGAGTGAGAGGATGGATTCTGGTCAGTTCGAAGATGAAACAGATAGAATATTTGGGCCAGATGTGGTCAGTTTATATGCTGAAGGGATATGCACTTGGGTTTCTCTGTGAACTTATTACTGGTTTGATCATGTTAAAATATACCTTTTACTGCGTTCATGTTAACATATGTACACTGGGTTGTCTATACTAATACTGGTTATCATAAAGACCAGTATGAGTGTCAGAGACGTAGGGGGTAGGGACGGAGCTGAGAGCGTTTACATTTAACACTTTGGTCTGTTATGCTTCTTTTTTTTTTTTTTAATTACGCATAATTACGTAGGCGCAGGAGTGGCTGTGTGGTAAGTAGCTTGCTAACCAACCACATGGTTCCGGGTTCAGTCCCACTGTGTGGCATCTTGGGCAAGTGTCTTCTGCTATAGCCCTGGGCCGACCAATGCCTTGTGAGTGGATTTGGTAGGCGGAAACTGAAAGAAGCCTGTCGTATATATGTATATATATGTACGTGTGTGTGTGTGTTTGTGTTTGTCCCCCTAGCATTGCTTGACAACCGATGCTGGTGTGTTTACGTCCCCGTCACTTAGCGGTTCGGCAAAAGAGACCGATAGAATAAGTACTGGGCTTACAAAGAATAAGTCCCGGGGTCGAGTTGCTCGACTAAAGGCGGTGCTCCAGCATGGCCGCAGTCAAATGACTGAAACAAGTAAAAGAGTAAAAGAGTATAACCATAGTAACAGTGAGTTGTGTATAACAATATGAAATTATTGTTAGCTCCATTTACCTTCAGGTACAAGTCTTATACAGCTTATCTTTATGTAGTTTAGGCTGATGCAAGAATTATACTTTAGCGTACCTCATAATTGTTTTTCTCACTACTATGTATATATCTGTGTGCAAAGTTAATCTCATTACTATAACCGACTTCCAACATCATTATCATTACCTTCTATATCAGTCGTCGCCAACTTCCTCCGACTCCCTCCCGTGATGATGAGGATGATGTCACCCTTGTAGTCTACAAAGCTCCACACTCGGCACACAACAGTATACAACGGCTGGGCACTACAGTCGACAGTACAGGTCAGTCAATCTCTCTTTTTTTCCCCTACATTCATCGCCGCACGCGCACTCACTCACATGTGTCGTGTCAAGGGAAGGGAGATAATTTCTATAACATTGGAGTTAACTTCCTTGATTGTTATTTATTGGTCTTTTTTTGTGTGTGTTGCTTAGCTCATTGAAAAATATGAAATAAAATAGTGCGTCACGGAATCCAAATGTTACTGACTTGGTAGTAAAAAAATGCGAGGAGTTATTCATCCCGAAATAAAATTGTAACACCCAGTGGTATTAACCTTTGCTTTATATACAGACGTCAATAAGACTTTTGTTAGCCGCTCTCCAGCCATCTATTTAAAACTGTATACAGCTATGGTACGACCACACTTGGAATTCGCATCATCAGTTTGGAACCCCTATCTTGCTCAGAACATTGACCTCCTGGAATCTGTTCAGAGACGTGCAACCAAACGCATACCCTCCATCAGACACCTACCATATTCTGAGCGCCTTGTTTCCCTGGGCATGGATTCACTGAAGCTCCGGCGTTTGGCGACGGACTTGGTAAACGCCCACAAAGTTATCAACCACCTCACCAATAACAACACTGAACACCTTTTTGATCTCCATGTGTCTAACACACGTGGACATGCCTACAAAGTCAGAAAACAACACAGCTCCCATGACTTTCGGAAACATTTCTTCACACTCAGAGTTGCTGAAGCATGTAATAAACTGCCTGCATCAGTTGTTGACTGCCATGACACTGCATCCTTTAAGGCCCTCATGCTTTCCGAAATCCGTCGAAACTACACCTGATTATATATACACTTTCGATGAGTTGTAGTGCACCTGAGCACTGTACACAATGTTTATTATTATTATTAATAATAATAATGAAATTATTGTATACAGTGCTCAGGTGCACATTTCAATAATCCATTAACCAATCACTAGGTTAATCATCCACGTCCTACTTTCAACTGTTTTTATTATTATTATTTTTTCCCTGGTGTGGCACTCAATATCATAGAAATAATAATAATAATAATAATAATAATAATAATAATTGTGTACAGTGCTCAGGTGCACTACAACTCATCTAAAGTGTATATATAATCAGGTGTAGTTTCGGCGGATTTCGGAAAGCATGAGGGCCTTAAAAGATGCAGTGTCATGGCAGTCAACAACTGACACAGGCAGTTTATTCCATAATTTGAACGCAGAACGTATCGGCAGACGAAATACCGAAAAGAAAGACATGCTGATGCATTGCTCTAAGTGAGATTCGAACCCACGACCCCTGGTTTACGAGACCAGTGCTCTAAACCGTTGAGCTATTGGGACTCTCACTACAGGAATGATACCAAAATGAATGAAGCTACAGATGATGATCACTGTTGAAATGTTATTGGTCAAACAGTCTACTGATTCAGAATAATATAATAATAATAATAATTGTGTACAGTGCTCAGGTGCACTACAACTCATCTAAAGTGTATATATAATCAGGTGTAGTTTCGGCGGATTTCGGAAAGCATGAGGGCCTTAAAAGATGCAGTGTCATGGCAGTCAACAACTGACGCAGGCAGTTTATTCCATAATTTGAGGCAGGACAGATAAAATAAGTGCCACTACAGGAAACTTTTTGAGAACAAAATATTCAGTTAAAAGTTACCTGCAAAAGCTCTGCATTGTTGTGTGGTCATTTCTCCATAATTTTCGAAATTTTCAGTTTGTTAAGAATACTATTGAACAAAAAAAAAAATTGTTTTTTTTTTTTCAAGATTGTTTTGCAAAGTCTACTACATATCAATGTCTCTATTTAAAATCAGATGAAGCTGTTTGTAGTTTAGCTTTTCTTTGTTGATTTCAATACATTTAAGGTAAATATATTTACTGTCATTATTGAAGATAGAAATGATTAATGACAACACTGGCACCCTAGCATATATATGTGTTTCTTTATTACCCACAAGGGGCTAAACACAGAGGGGACAAACAAGGACAGACAAACAAATTAAGTCGATTACATCGACCCCAGTGCATGCACATGTCTGTATGCAGTGTCTCTCTGGTATCTCATATTTGAAATGGCAATTGTTTTATTATAGCATAGAAACAATGTTTTGTTGCTACGAACTGTCTAAAAATACAAGAAGCAATGGATGTTTGGCTCATATCTTATCTGAAAATGTTTTTTCTGATGGTAAAAAAAAAAAAAAATTAAAATTAAATTGTGCAACGGTAGATGAAATATGTTGAAAAGTTTTGTATTTTTAAGATCTCTATTGTAACAAATTACTAATATAAAGAGAAATGATTACTGAACATTTACTTTGGAAATTAGCAAAAACAGAGTTACATGCATGGTAAATAAGAACAATGACTACTTAACTGGTATTCCATGTTTGAACCTGCTCTGTAGAGACTAGATGGTAATGTCTAGTGATATAAACAGCCACCAGAGCCGTGGTTCCCAACCTATGGTCTGCAGACCCCTGGTGGTCCGCAAAAGTAGTACCAGGGGTCCGTGAACTAAATTCAAAATTTCATACACACACACACACACACACATACACATAACTCTTTTACTCTTTTACTTGTTTCAGTCATTTGACTGCGGCCATGCTGGAGCACCGCCTTTAGTCGAGCAACTCGACCCCGGGACTTATCCTTTGTAAGCCCAGTACTTATTCTATCGGTCTCTTTTGCCGAACCGCTAAGTAATGGGGACATAAACACACCAGCATCGGTTGTCAAGCAATGCTAGGGGGACAGACACACAAACATACATGCAAACATATATATGCACATATATACAACAGGCTTCTTTCAGTTTCCGTCTACCAAATCCACTCACAAGGCTTTGGTTGGCCCGAGGCTATAGTAGAAGACACTTTGCCCAAGGTGCCACGCAGTGGGACTGAACCCGGAACCATGTGGTTGGTAAGCAAGCTACTTACCACAGAGCCATCCCTTACCACAGCGGATAAGCATATTAAAAGGGGTCCCATGGGAAAACTCATTTAAATAAACGGGGTCCTTGTTAGTGGAAAGGTTGTGAACCACTGCACTTCAGGAAGACAACATGTGGCAATAAATGCAGTTACTAGATGGAAACTATGCTTGGTGTTACATGAGCTGCTAATTTTTCTACCAACAGGAAAAAAATTTGTCTTACAAATAATTTGATTCACTCTGGTACATGTAACCACATTCACAATCATTTCTTTTTTTGTTGTTGTTGTTGTCTATTGTGTTGTTGTATAACTCTAATTTGGTATCTCAGTAAATTCATGATGTAAGTATAACAGCAGTAGAAGTATTGCTGTATCCCAGTAAGATAGTGTTTAAATCAAAGTACAAAGTACATAGGAGTATAGATGAGCTGAAACGTACTTTATCTGTCCTATTTTTCACAAAACACTCATTTATTTGAGCTTTTCTTTGTGTTTCCGCTTCAACTGCACCTCACCACTTCCATATTGCCATTGTTCTAATCCAAACTAGCCGCCACTCTGGTTTTGCATGATTTTTTTCTCTAATGATATCAAACATAACTTCCCATTTCTGTGTGTCAATAACAATATTAATGATTTAAATTCTTATCAAACATAATCTCCCACCTACTTTTGTGGACCCCCTATTGTGACTGGACATACAAGGGGATACTGGAAAGTTACTGGCTTTTGGGTAAAAGAAAATACAAGAGGATTAGTAGTTAATCATGATTTTATTCAACATATTCCCATCTCAAATTCTCACACTTATTGCAGCGGTCCTTCAGTTTTTCGAAGCCCTGTAAAAGAACTTAGAAGGTTAGGCCTCCAACCAGGCCTTTCATGATACCCTTAAAGGAGAAACTTTTTAGCACCCTATCACAGGTCAGGAAATCCATGGTCTTCATCTCATCTTTTCACAGTTCCAACAATCCCTCACGACCAACACCTACGGTAAACCACACACAAAAATATAAAACATTTCTTTTTTTAAACCAGTAAAAAAAAATGGACAAATTAAAGCAATAAATAGCCAAATATAATTACACAATGTCATAATGTGTAAATATTTGACTTTCCCTTAAAAAAAAAATTTTGTTTTAATTATACATATTCTTTGAAAACTAATTCATGAGCAGAGTTCATTAGAAGAGCAGCTTTCTACTAGTAGTGAAAGCTTAAAATTGATGCATAGATATGTGTATAAAGCATTGTATAAATGTGTGTGTGTATAGGTATTGTATAAATATGTCTATATACCTGTACATAATATGGTGTGTGTGTGTGTGTACATAGCATATGTGATGGGTGTATGGCCTAGTAGTTAGGGTGTTGGACTCATGATTAAAAGATTATAGTTTCATCTACTGGGCTGGACAGTGAATTGTGTTTTCGAGCAAAACACTTCATTTCATGCTGCTCTGCAGTTACTTCGACATCTGACTTGTGGTACACCATGCACCTGTATAGCTTGTGCACAGCACAAACACTTAATTACTATAAACAAATTACCTGTGCAGGTGGTTCGGCCAGAATTTGTGGAACCCTCATCAGTTGTTTACAACAGGTGAGTCCACAATGTACATACAAATGCGCGTGTGTGTGTGTATGTATATATATATATATATATTTATATATATATATAAAATCTTTTAATCATATCAAAGAGAAATGGAAATTAATTAAAATTTACGTTTCCAGTGGTCTAACGTGTAAAATTTAGTCCAAAAGACTATATATTAGTCATACGATATAGTGTATATTTAAACACATAAGGAATCCACTCATAGGAATTCAACATGCTAGAAAGAACAGCTAGGTTCTATAACCACAAAAATTAGGGATAAAATTCAACAGGAATGTCGTTCCTATTGAATTTTATCCCTAATTTTTGTGGTTATAGAACCTAGCTGTTCTTTCTAGCATGTTGAATTCCTCTGAGTGGATTCCTCGTGTGTTTAAATATACACTATATCGTATGACTAATATATATATATATATATATATATATATATATGCCCACTTTTGTTTTTTCCTGCTAGTATGGGTTGGACAAATGCTTATTACAGAAAGCATTATGTTAAAACCACATACTTATCCCTTGCTGAACCTGAGTCCATTCTCAAGTAAGGGATCTTTTTCACTTTGAGAGTACAGAAGTATAGGGTAATTTATTGACAGGGGATGTAAATATATTATCACCATTTCACGCAAACAGTTTGTTGTGATGGTGTGGAGCATAAATATACACGTAGTTACTCACATGTATGGAAATATATGCATATACACTCATACATGTACATTTGCATACACACCTGTATGATGAGCCTTCATACAGTTTCCACCAATTTGATTTAAAAGACATCGATCAGTCTGAATCTACAGTAAAACACACACACATACACAATGAATAGTTTCGTCATCTAATCCATACAATGAAAGCGTTGATCCAGATGGTATCCCCCAGCCAGTACCCATCTCATTCATGTAATGAAAATATTGATCCGTCCTAAACACTGTCAGTTGATCCAACTGTAAGGTGTGGCTCTTTGCTGTCTTTAATAGAATCCACTGTCAGAAGCCAGTCTCCAGTCAACAGATAACTTACTCCTTTCTTCCTACCTCTACCCACAGAGAACCCCAGAAAGGGTCGTGTCCTCTAACCTTCTTCCCTCTCCACAACTACTCAGACTCTTGGAAAGGCTTGTTCTCTGTCCTTCCTTTTCTCCTACCACTGTTCACAGAGAACCTTGGAAAGGGCTGTGTCCCTCCTTTCTACCACTACTCAAGATCCCTAGAAAGGGTTGTGCCCTCTGTTCTTCCTCCTTTCCTCCTACCACATGTCATAGAGACTCTGGGAAAGGGTCACGGTCCTTAATCTCCCTCCTCTGACTGAGCTAAACCAAAGACATGCCAAAGAATTATAGTTTAACTCTGAATACTATACTGAACATGCAACAAGGCCCATGTTTTACATACAGCTATGCTACTACAGAGAATTTGCAAAGTTTGAAAGAAATGAAACCAACATGCTTTGGTGGATGGGTAATGTCAGTATGCACACATGATAGAGTGTGAAAGTGTTAAGAGGAATACTGAGTAGAAGAGGCATCAGATGTTGTGTGCAAGAGAGAAGATTGCTGGTTTGGCCATATGATGCATATTGGATGAGGACAACTGCATAAAGAAGTGCCTTGCTCTAATTGTGGAGGGAACCCATGGAAGATATGGTATGAAGTGGTGAAAAAGGATCTTCAGAAGCTGGGGCCTCACTGAGAGAATGACAAGAGACCGGAAGTTCTGGCGATTTGCTGTTCTTCAGAAGTGTCAAGCTAGGTAAAATCGCGGTCATCCATACATACAGGCCTGTCCTTTACAGATGCTGGTGCCACATGAAATGCACTCATGTTGGTGCTGCATGAACATACCTGTGCCGGTGGCATTTAAAAAAACTGAACCGCTAAGTTCTGGGGATGTAAACACACCAACATCAGTTGTCAAGTGATGGTGGTGGGGGACACAGACATATATATATATATATATATATATATATATATATATAGATATAGATAGATAGATACAATGGGCTTCTTTTGGTTTCTGTGTACCAAATCCACTCACAAGGCTTTGGTTGGCACAAGGCTATAGTAGAAGACACTTTCCCAAGGTGCCACGCTGTTGGACTGAACCCAGAACCATGTAGTTTGGAAGCAAGCTTCTTACCACACAGCCATGCCTGCATTATATATATATATATATATACTATGTTTATTTGTTTTGCAAATTTCCTGATGTGAAAACGCTTGTTGAAACAGATAGTTATACTTGGGGTTGGTCAAACTGAAAAAATAATATTAACAAAACTAAAGTGAAGATCAAATAAATAGTGGTGTGTGTTTAATTGGCAAAAGATGACCATCTCAAAGTAAAACAAAATATATATATATTGTTGTATATGAAATGTGTGTGTGTTTGAGAGAGAGGGGTAACTAGATTAAGGCAACCACTCTGACAAGAAAGGACCCCATAATTTATTTTCAATACTTTACAAGCATGCATCTCCATCCAAAAGAGGTTTGATGTTTAGTGAAATAGAAACTGACTCATATTGTTTGTGCAATTGGACCCATTATGTATGGATGCCTCTCTGTGGAGCCCTCTTCTACTTGTGACGGTTGCTTTTTTTTCTTTCTGTCCATTTCCCATGGTTTTGGTCTTCCACCCCCGCCCTATACATCTCCATCATTCTGTTGACTGGCTAACATGGTTATCTTCTGTGGCTGGATGTCCATTCTTATAGCAACTGCTCACTTGCAAGGAACTTGTTACAATGGCTGTTGCCAGGTTTGAACCAGCAATCATTGGATCAGTATTCCAGCACCACACGCAGTGTGCCCCAACCATCATTATCACCACCACTACCATCATCGTCATCATCATCAAGTACCATGAAGTGGAGATGACCTTACTGTAAGCTGAGTCTGTAACCCAGCTAATTTGCTTAATTTGCAGCACTAATATTCTTGACAAAGGCATGAACATCACAACACACTGCATTATTATGAACCCTGTGTCTATATAATGACTTACAGAACGTACTCCAACTGACACATTCTTGGAAATAATTTGGGAAGTTATAAATTTGTAGTAAATATTTCCTATATCCGAGTGGACTACCGTTCCTGCTTGTTCCGCCACCCATTCCCATACCTGGGTGGACTACCATTCCTGCTCATTCCTTTTCCCACTCCCATTCATGGGTGGACAACCATTCCTGCTTGTTCTTCCACCCTTTCTCATACCTGGGTGGACCACCATCCCTGCTTGTTCCTCCACCCTTTCTCATACCTGGGTGGACCACCATCCCTGCTTGTTCCGCCACCCATTCCCATACCTGGGTGGACCACCATCCCTGCTTGTTCCGCCACCCATTCCCATACCTGGGTGGACCACCATCCCTGCTTGTTCCGCCACCCATTCCCATACCTGGGTGGACCACCATCCCTGCTTGTTCTGCCACCCACTCCCATACCTGGGTAGACAACCATTCCTGCTTGTTCCTCCACCCATTCCCATACCTGGGGGGACTACTAATCCTGCTTTTTCCTCCATCCACTCCCATACCTGGGTGGACAACCATCCCTGCTTGTTCCTCCACCCACTCTCATTCCTTAGTGGACCACCATTCCTGCTTGTTCTTTCTCCTATTCCCATATCTGGGTGGACCACCATCCATGCTTGTTCCTCTCACTCCTATATTTTGGTGGACCACCACTCCTGCTTGTTCTTTCTCCCACTCCAATATTTGGGTGGACTACCATTATGCTAGTTCTTTCTCCCACTTCACTATCTGGGTGGACCACCATTCCTATTTGTTTCTTCTCCCACTTCAATATCTGGGTGGACCACCCTCCCTACTTGTTTCTCCTCTCACTCCTTTCGATGGGTGGATCACTATTTCTGTTTGCTTCTCCTCTCACTCCGACACCTGGGTGGAGCATTCTCCCTGCTTGATCTCCCCCATCTCACTTTCCATAATCTTTGCCGTCCTATTTACTAACTGACCTTTCTTTCTGTAACTAGGAAGCAATTCAGGGATTTCCTATGCTCAGCTGTGTTACGAACTGTCGGTTGATATGAGCCCTGACTACACTTATGACAAACCTCATTGCACAATAGCAAGAGGTGCCCCTGATGGCTGTTCAAGTTATATAAATTTCCCAATGTCTGGAGGTAAGACTTCTTCTTCGTCAGCTTCTCTTGGCTTCATCATCACATTATAGCTTTCTATACATTGCAGTTCCTTTTATCTCTTTTGTAAAGGAGAACGGTAATGTTGCTTAACGAGAGGCTTGGCTTATAGTATTGCTGGTCACAGGTCATTGACCTTTAGGGTGTAGTAGTAGCATGATAGATGTCAGTTACCCATGGTATATTGCCTTAGCAGCATGACAGAGCTAATATAGAATGGGATCACTCATTGCACATTGTCTTAACATATGGCTAAGCTAGCCATAGTACAATCTCAACAGCATGATAGAGGTGTGTTACTCAAGCAAGGTATAACAGCATGATAGAGCTATTAATAGAGCATATGCATTAATTTCCAAGCCATTAGAGCATGTATAATTTCAGGATCTCAAATATATTAATTTAGCGGCTATAATCATCTCATTTTGCTAGATACCTGTTTTGGTGGTTATATATATATATATATATAAGTTCAACAAAATTTAGATTCAGATGAATATGGTACTTAAGTCAAAGGCACCAGAATTTTGTATGGTATTATCCATATAAATCAAATGTGGCTGAAGATTGGTCGACATTTCAAAACTGATGTAATACTTACAGTGTTTAATAAAATGAAGTGGCATGAAACAATTGTACTACACTACCTTGGATATCTTTGTTGCTTCTTTTGAGTATATATATATATATATATATATATATATAATGTAGTTATTTAAACCTTGGGTATACGCCTGATAGTATGCCGATTAAAGCACTTTCACTGTCTATGGCTACCTGATGTCATTCACAGTATTGATATAAATGCTACTGGGTCTTCTTCAAGAATTCCTCAGTGTCTATTGAGTATATAACAAATGAGAGAAACTGAAAATTAGAATTCATAAGATTCTTTATTAATCACAGTGATTGTTTCAATGCATCTTGAAGAATCTTATGAATTACATTTGCGCTCATTTGTTTTGTTTTTATATATATATATATATATATATATATATATCTGTGTGTGAGAAAAGGTTGAGTTCTATTTCATCCTTTACTTTGCGGGGTTCCAAAGTTCGATTTCTAATAAAGATTCTTCATATTAAATTGGTAGCTTACTATTGTAAGTATTTTTTGAATATGAAAAAAAATGTTACAAGTATAAGGTGTGCTATGAGCATTTATAGAACAGGTATCCTATAGAAACTCAACAAACAAAGATGGAGAAGAGAAGGTGTTAAAAGTTTTATAAAATTTTAATCCAGGCTTACAATCGTTTTGAACGGTAATATTAACATGTAAGAAACATGGAAAAAAAATTAAAAATTAATTTAATTATAATTGAATTAATTACATATTACCATTCTCCTCTGTGCAAAAGAAGAATACCTCAAAAAGAATACATCAGAAGAATATTATATTGTTACAGAAGACTAGATGGAGTGAGTGTCATATAACATGTTCGGATATTCATATGATTATGCATATATATATATGCATGGATTAAAATTTTATAAAACTTTTAACACCTTCTCTTCTCTATCTTTGATACCTGTTCTATAAATGCTCATAACACACCTTGTATGTATGTGTGTGTGTGTGCGGAGAGTTCACGAAAAAAACAAAAGACGAAGACAGGTAGTGTAGAAAACAAACAGATGTATTAGTATAACACTCAGGAATTGAAAAAGTCTTTTATGTTTCGAGCCTATGCCCTTCTACAGATAGGGACACAGAAAAAAAAAAAAAACAAGGAGAGAAAAAAAATGTGTGTAGTGGCTATACACACACTCACACTCACATGGTGCAGAAGTCATGCTACTATTTAAAAACCTTTTTAACATTTTTTTATCTCTGAAAGAACATTTCTGTAAATGGTAGTATAACATTTGAATTTTTTTTTAGTCTAATTATAAAAGATGTTGTCAAACAAATGATCTCTGCTGTTTCACAAGCATATGCCCTTTTTAACTGCATTTTCCAATATACGGGTCAGTGTGTTACATTCCATTGCTCATATTTCTGTTCAAATGGTTTCCTTCAGCTGCAAATTGCGCAGGATTTGTCATTGTATGCATGATCCATTAGATAGATCCGCAGAAAAAAATCTGGTGATGTTAGATCAGGAGAATTGGTTGGCCAGTCAAAATCTGTCATCCTTGAAATTATTCTTTCACCAAACAGGTTTCTCGGGAGCTGCATAGTCTCTGTCACAGTATGCGCGGTTGCACCATCTTGCTGCCACCAAACCTCAGGGTTGTCCGGAATAACTGGGTGGACATATTGCTCTAACATTTCTTGTTATCAGGCACTAGTCATCAATGCATTGCTTCTCTCATCCTCAAAGAAGTAGAGTTTTATTATTTTTTCTCAAGTCACTCTACACCAAACTGTGACTTAAAGTGGATACAATCAATGCTGATAGAGGGCTCTTGGATTTTCATTCCCCCAAAATTTGCTGTTTTGCTTATTGACAAATCCATTGAGGTGAAAATGGGCTTCATTGTTCATGATTATTTTGTGAAGAAATTCATTGGTGTCTCTTGCCATACATTGAAAACAAATAACATAATTCTCTTGATAAATCTAACAGCTTTATCTCTTGCACTAATTGTAACTTCTATGGGTACATTTGCAAATCCTTTCGCAGTTACTTTACGGATGCTTGAGGGGATATCAAGCACACAGGAATGGCATCTAGTTGATGTTGTTGCATCTTGCTGAATGCTTTGCTCAATGCGATTCCTGTTTTCTGGGGTTCACATGGAACATGATACACTGACCACAAAACCTGTTTTTGGAAACAATGATTTAGATACATAATTGTCAAGTTAGAGGGCAGGTTTGTTATACTCTAATGGTACATGTGTGTGCACAATGGGCTGTCTATTTTTAAAATAAAATTCTTCAATTTTAGTCTGTTGTGCCATAGTATATTTCACCATAATAAATTTCCAAAGGCTCTTGTTTTAATATCTGAAACAAAAGACAAAAAAAAAACCCAGTTATTATTACCAAAATTATTTTGACTTCCATAAATAGTAGCTTGACTTCTGGTTTACCCTGTGTGTGTGTGTATTATATATATATATATATATATATATATATATATATATATCAGTTAAAAAATGTATAGTAAATGCACAAATGAAAAACAGACACTGA
Organism: Octopus sinensis; assembly: GCF_006345805.1. Lineage (NCBI taxonomy): Eukaryota > Metazoa > Mollusca > Cephalopoda > Octopoda > Octopodidae > Octopus > Octopus sinensis. The sequence goes on along the minus strand of NC_043014.1, from coordinate 47,877,829 downwards.
ATGGCAAGTTAGAAAACATTAAATGCACAAATGAATGGAAAACAGACACAGTTATTTTCATGAAGGGAAAATGGACAAGTTATCCTCATCAGTTATCGACAAGAGGGTCTGGAATGAAATTGCGTCAGACCTTCAGGTCGATAACTTATGAGGAATTGGGGACCTTCTGTGTCTGTTTTTCGTTTGTACATTTACTATATATTTTTGACTGATTAATTAATAGAACATAACACACCTCTATTTTATTCACAGTATTATATATATATAGTTTAAGCATTTTGATGCTGATACTCTGGTGTTAGAACTCAATATACATATGCTTTGATATGAAGTCAGTCGAGTGCAGGGCAGTAATGAGAAATTGGGATGACAAAGGAATAAACACTTATATTATGTACTTCATTACCTTACAACTGTTTCTGCTGTAATGTGCAATGCATTCATAGTTAAGTGCTTCAGTATCAGCCTACAACTTCATCAGAGCTTATATATATATATATAAACTTCAAGATCCAGTTCCAAAGAAAAATTATTTCACATTCTCTTGGAACTTTGTAAATTCTTATGATGTAACTACACACACATGTGTGTGTGTACTAGATACATAATTATGTTGATGTTTCGCTTTTTGTTTTATTAAGGGGTTTTTACATATTCATCCTTTATATTTAATGTAGAACATTAATGTTCCTAAATTCATCAATCTGTTAGCATTTGGGAGATGAACAAGAGAATATGAAATATTCTCGAGAAAGCAGATCGAACTTGGACAGTCATATTTTAAGTATAACATGTTTGGAATAGAAGTGATTCCTCATATATATATATATCTATATATTTTGTATTAGTGACCCGGTGTGTTGTATCTATATGTTTGCAATAGTTTAAACTGACGTTTCTGATGTGTCTGTTTGCTATTTTGGGGAGGCTGTATGTGAGAGAGAGCATGACCAATAATAGCATAATGTGATAAACAACAAGAGAACACAGAAGAGAACTTCATGTCTGTGTCAATGCCTGAGACTTTCGTATTAACCCTTTTGTTACTGTATTTATTTTAAGATGCTTTGTGCTTCTTTCAATTACTATAAATATAACAAAGAATTTCGTAAAATGACTTGGTTATCATTCAGCTAGTATTAGGAACATAAATTGTGACTAAGGTTTGATGAAAGATTTTAATTCAAAACTTTTGAAAACAAGACATTTGTACACAGAGCCAGAGCCGGTTTCAGCCGGGTTGGTAACAAAAGGGTTAAATTCTTTGTTTCCCACAAATACTATTCAGTGGGTTTGAAAATAAGTTGCCATTTTTCAATTCAAGTTTGGTTTTATTTTCCATTTGTTTAATAAAAATAATGATAAAAATTTACCTGAGTCTCCCAAGGATATTACCCGATTCCAGTTCAAAGACTCAGCTCAAGACCGCACATTTAATTTCCCTATTTTTGCCTCTTATTGCTGAACAAATTAACAAGTGAACCAACTAATGTTAAATAATATGGTCTCTGTTGGGTCTTTGGTGGTTAGACATGTAAAAATGTTTGTTATTCAAATGGAAAATTAACTCTTAACTCTTTAATATTCAGATTAGTCTGTTAAATGTAATGCTTTTTCACTCAAATTCTTTTGAATTAATCACACATTATCTCATAGCTTTGAGGTTTCAATGATGTGATTATTTATTTTTTAGAATGTCAATGTAGGTTAGGTGCGAGAGGCTAGATATGGCTAGTTCAAATATAAAACATGTAGAATATTTGGGCCAGATATAGCTGGTTTAAACACTAAAGGGTTAAGCTAATTAGCTGGTTATTTATTTGACTAGTGGGAACTGGTATCACTGGAGATTAACAAAGCTGAAACTTAGTAAGCTGCGGTTGTAGAAATCTTTTACTTTCTGATCCATGAGAGCACCATATAGATTCAAGGGACATGCCTATCATGTTAACCCCTTCATTACTGTATTTATTTTGAGGGGTTCTGTGTTTCTTTCAATTACTTTAAATATAACAAAGAATTTAGAAAAATGACTTAGTTATCATTAAGCTAGTGTTAGGAACATAAATTGTGACCAAGGTTTGGTGGAAGATTTTAATTCAAAACCTATGAAAACAAGACATTTGTACTACAGAACCAGAGCCGGTTTCAGCCGGGTTGGTAACAAAAGGGTTAATGAAGTTGATAACAGCATAGCCAGGGACCTAATAGGTTAGACTAGTTAGCCATTAAGGCCACTACTGTACCGATATAGCAGCAGATACTGACTATTTTTTAATGTTGAGTAAAGCAAGATGTATGGAAATTTCCAGATTACTAAACTAATTAAACTAATTAAAAGTTTTAACTGCATGTAATATCAAGGATGTATTAATTTTATAATTCTCGAAAAAGATATTTATGGAAATATACTTAACCTCCCTTCCCACTAGATATTAACATCCGTGTCGTTTGTGGCCAGTCCACCAAACGAAGTTAATCTATTTGCATGCACACTGCTTCATGTAGCTGCTCACCTCCGTTATTAGCTGCAGCAGTTTCTTTGCACGTTGGAATAAATTGGTTGGGAGGTCACATTCTGTGTTGTGCCAGCCTCTTTTACATCATTCTCCATCTTTGTCTCTGTACATCAACCAGTCATAGTTTATTTACAGTTATGTGTTTATATGAAGAAAAAAAAAACAGTGAACTTCCTTCTTATACATTTTATTTATTTACAACTATTTTAAGACCTTCTCTCAAACTCAACCTTCACTACAGCCTTAACCCTTTCATTACCATATTTATTTTGAGATGCTCTGTAGTTCTTTCAATTTATTTTAAATATAACAAAGAATTGAGTAAAATAACTTAGTTATCATTAAGATAGTGTTAGGAACATAAATTGTGACTAAGGTTTGGTGGAAGATTTTAATTCAGAACTTATGAAAACAAGACATTTGTACTACAGAGCCAGAGTCAGTTTCATTCAGGCAGGTTGGTATCGAAAGGGTTAATGGACTTCACTACAGATTCCTTACTTTCACTATTAAACTACCACTGGCACAGTCACTCACTCACTCTCTCTCTCTCGCTCTCTCTCTCTCGCTCTCTCCCTCCCTCCCTCTTAATACAGCTTCTCTACCTTCACTGTTATACAACACCACACCATTTACACATGTCCCGTACAGCACCATGCCACTGGCAGTGTTGAGATATTACTGTGTTGCTCACTGTGTACATCTGTTGCAGGAAACTCTAAAAAGATCCCACAAAGGGCTGGGGAAATGGAATATCCTCCACCAATTCCACAACATAGACCGAAACCAGATGAAGCCCCACCAAAAATGTAAGCAACATTGTTTTGCAATTATTGTTTTTTTTTGTTTGTTTTTTTTTAATTATAAAATATAAAGAATGTTATTATGTTATAATTATCTATTATAATTAGCAGCAGAACCATTTGCATGTTGAACAAAATGCCTAGCAATGTTTCTTCTTCTGACTTCAAATTCTGCTGAGATCTGATGTAATCGACAAGCTCCCTCCCCTAAAAGTTCAAACCTTGTAGAAAGAATTCCTCTTCTTATTAGCTTGGTTCATTTTTGGATTTTTTTGTTTATGTTTATGTATTTCTAGAAAATTCCAAAGATTTCTTAAACTATTGATCTCTGAGTATTGATTTACTGCAGGATTTCTGTTCTTTATTCTGTAACAATTTTCATTTCCTGGTGCCAGGAGTAAACTCAGAGCGATTCCAATCATCATCATCATACTACATCTGATTTTCATACTGGCATAGGTTGGACAGCTTGACAGAAACTGGCTAGACCAGGGGCTGCACCAGGTTCCACAGTCTGTTTTGGCCCAGTTACTATAGCTGGATTCCTTTTATAATGCCAATTGCTTTGAAGAATATACCAGGTGCTTTTTAGGTGGCACCAGCACCAATACATTTTACGTGGCTCCTTGGTTCCAATATTGCTATTTAACTGTGTCAGAGACTATTCTTAATGACATAAAATGTAAATCATCCCCCACTTGTACATCCATTCTTCACATACACACTCTTTCATCATCATCATCATTATCGTTTAACGTCCGCTTTCCATGCTAGCACGGGTTGGACGGTTCGACCGGGGTCTGGGAAGCCAGGAGGCTTCACCAGGCCCAGTCTGATCTTGCAGTGTTTCTACAGCTGGATGCTGGATGCCCTTCCTAACGCCAACCACTCCGTGAGTGTAGTGGGTGCTTTTTACGTGCCACCAGCACAGGTGCCAGGTGAGGCTGGCAACGGCCACGATCGGTTGGTGCTTTTTATGTGTCACCGGCACGGAGGCCAGTCGAGGCGGCGCTGGCAACGGCCACGATCGGTTGGTGCTTTTTACGTGTCACCGGCATGGAGGCCAGTCGAAGCGACGCTGGCAACGGCCACACTCGGATGGTTCTTTTACGTGCCACTTGCACTGGTATCACAACTACAATTTCCATTGATTTTTTTTGATTGATTTCGATTTACCTGTATTATCCCATCATCTAATCTCTTGTTCTCTCTCTCTCTCTGCCGTGTTGTCATTCCAGAAAGTCCGAGTGCCATCACAAGGCTGGTGCTGTCCCGATCCAGCGCGAGCGACTCCGGGAACGACAGGACAACAACAAAGAAAACACAGAGACAAGTTCATACAACAGCATCAACCAGGAGTTTGTGGAGGATTTAGTGTCGCGTGGCTACGATAAAGTCCGGGTCGTTGACGCACTCCGAGTAGCACGCAACGATCTCAAGATGGCTGAAGAAATTCTAGAGACTTTCGTCAAACGAAATTAGTGCAAAAAACTGTTGCACTTACACATGCGTACGGCAGGGTGGCTGGGACACAAAACAGTTAACGATACTACACGCCCACACAATCACACAGCTCTGTATCTATGTATGTATGTGTGTATATATATATATAAGTGCAAGTGCGTGTGTGTGTGTGTGTGCGTGCGTGTATGCATGTATCCATTTGTGTCGACTACGTGTGTGTGTGCGAGTGTGTGTGTGTGTGTGTGTGTGTGTGTGTGCGTGCTTGTGTGTATGCGTGTGCGCACGCGCATGTTGACATGCACACACGCACACACATGTGCATGTGTAGCTGTACATAGAGAACACCCACACTTTGGCAGGTGTGGGCATGCATGCAAGTATGTGTGTGTGCATGTGTTAACGAGAGTATATACAGACTATATATATAAATATATATAGACTATATATATGTATATACACAGACTATATATATATATATATATATAGATACTATATATATATATAAAAAGAGAGACTATACAAACTATATATATATAGATATCATATTGAATGAATACAATAACAATAATAATAACAAAATAAAGAACAAGCCCAGTACTTCAAAGCTGGCAGTTTTCAAATGTAAATCCAGAGATGGCCCCGGTTGTCATGGTGATGGCCTTTCTTCCTGAACTCCCCCCTTTTCTCCTAACAAAAGGTATCATTATAACCTGCTGCCAGTTTTGCTGGTTGGTTTTCTTACTACACATCCTCCTCCTCCTCCTCTACACATTTCAGGCCTTGTGCCAATTTAAGAAATTACTATTATTATTATTATTATTATTATAATTATTATTATTATTATGGAAGAACAAAAAGGCAGAGAACTCCCTTGACCACCCAACCACCCACTGTTAATTTTTGCCTTTCATTGTTCCAGGAGAGGGTTTGGAGTGTCCTCGAACTAATAAAAGTATCAGTTATATACTGGGGTGTGTCAATATAATCAATTCTATCCCCCTTCCCCCATAAATTCTGGCTTTGTGCCTATGTGAGAAATCATCATTGTTATCATCATCATCATCATCGTTATTATTTTTAGTAGTCTGTGACCCACCCCCACCCTATTCCAATTAGCCACATATTGTCATACAGTCTTATGCAGAAACCATTATCACAATTACTGTTATTATTATCATCATCACCGTTATTATTATTATTATTATTATTATTATAGATCTGTCATAAATGAGACATCACAGTGCAGTATATCAGACAAGGGCCTTTTACAAATATCCAAGTTGCTGGTTTCAAATTCTCGCTGTGGTTGACATGACAAGGTGGATGGATGTTTAAATACCAGTGATACACTGGGGGAAAAAATATCCCACCATACTTACAACCACAGTCTGAAGAAAAATATTGTTGCTACTTTTACCAAAGTGGGAAGATGGCAAGAATTGTTAGCATGCCTGACAGAATTCTTAGAAACACTTCTTCTATCTTTGTCCCGTGTTCAAGTTCTACCAAGGTCGACTTTGCGTTTCATCCTTTTGGGGATCAGTGAATTAAGTACCAGTGAAACACTGGGGTAAATGTAATGGACTAATCCCCTCCACCAAATTTCAGGCCCTTGTGCCTATAGTAGAAAGGGTTATTATAAAGTCAACAGCAGTGGTGCCCCAGCATGGCCGCGGCCTTCGGGCTAAAACATTTTTAAGGATTTTAAGGATTTAAGGAAGTTGGCAGAAGTTTTAGCATGCCAGGCAAAATGCATAGTGGCATTCGACTAGTTCCTTTCCAAGTTTCAGGTCTTGTGCTCATAATAGAAAGGATTATTATTATTATTATTATTATTATTATATTACCCTGCTCCACATGCTTCTTGTTTGCTTTAGTCATACAATATAATAACGAAGAAGACAAAAGATGTATTTCGTTCAAACTCTGGTTATTGTCACTCTCTGCTTACTGTCACATTCATTATATATTTCTCCCATAAAGTGTGAGGTGAGAGAGAGATACATCTGTCTGTCTATATATATATGTATGTGTGTTTTTGTGTGTCTTGGGAGGACAAAAAAGAGAAAAATGAATATTCAATACACAGTGTGACACTAAAGCCGCACCCTGTCACTGCTCTTGGTCTCTGTGGTGTATGTCACAGAAGAATTCAGAATGTCCAATCATGTGGGAACTTTAGTTTACTCTATACATGTCAGGGCTGTGTGGATGTGTTACCCTTCTGCTACCCCTCTAGATATGTTATCTCTCTCTCTCTCTCTCTTCGTACTACTTGTACAACCAACATAAGGACAACTCTAAAGTGGTTGCTTGACCTGTTAGAAATAGCAGCAAAATTTCCCACAATACTCCATCCTTACCCTTGTCACCTTTGGGCAAATATTAGATACACAAAACATGAATGAAAGACAGGATGGTCATGGCTGGGATATATCTGATTATGGATAGGTCTACTGAACCTGCCATTGACACTCGGAGCTAAACAACAGCTGTAACTATCATCATATTCGGTGATGGGTCTCTTGTCAGACATTAAGTTGAACCAAATCACTAATTCCAATTCCTTACCCACCATGCATCTTGTGGGTGCCTCTCCTTCTTTCTATTTCTCCTTGCTCCCCACTACACATTCCTCCTTCTAAATACTTTAAAACTAGTAGAAAAATCTTCCTTTAATGATATATATATATATATATTATATAAATATATATATATATATATATGTGGAGGCGCAATGGCCCAGTGGTTAGGGCAGCGGACTTGCGGTCGTAGGATCGCGGTTTCGATTCCCAGACCGGGCGATGTGAGTGTTTATTGAGCGAAAACACCTAAAAGCTCCATGAGGCTCCGGCAGGGGGGGGTGATCCCTGCTGTACTCTTTCACTACTCTTTCTCCCACTCTTTCTTCTGTTGGCCTGCTCGCTTAGCCAGTGGGGTGGCGCCATTCGAAGGCTAAAACAATGCAAACGCATTGTGACCAGCGATGTGTAACTACATCTGATGGACTGGTCTGTCACGTGATATATATATATATATACTGTTACCACAGCTACACTGATATAGCTATTGTTACCGTGGCTACACTGATGTGACTGTTGTTACCATGGCTACACTGATGTAGCTGTTGTTACCATGGCTGCAACAACATCTTTCAAAAGCTGTTAAGCATAGACAAATGCCATTTCTTATGACAATCATTAATTACCGTGGTTACAAGGATATATCTTAAAGCATAGCCACTACTTGAGGTGACAACTGTTGCCATGGAAACTACAGTACAGCAAGAAGTACATCTGCTGTTGCCATGGATACACCTGTAACGGGGCCCCTCTCTCCGCATTGTATACCAGTTAATTTTGCTGCTCTACTTAAACCTTCCTCCTCATTATTATTATTATTTATTATTATTATTATTATTATTATTATTATTATTATTATTATAAAGGTGACTGGTAGAATTGGTATAGCATCAGATCAAATGATCTTTTGCAGTATTAAAAACTGAACAGCAAGAAGAATTGAACTGTGAAATCGTCTCTCGTTAGCATTGATTTAATGTCATTTAATCTCGTCTAGCCCCCCCCCCATCCCCACCCCCCCCGATATTTTTATTTTTATATCACCCTCTCCCCCTGCCCCCCTCCAGCTTGTCTGACGTTTCCGTTGCCATAGTTATCTACTCTCACCACAGCAAAAACAAAACAAAAACAAACTGTCTCCTTCCTCTACTGCTGTGACCTCAATTTGAAACCGCGGTCCACCAATTCATCCAGTCTAGCTGTGGTGTGAGACAAAGTGCTGCTGCTTCCCCCCACTTCTCTTCTTTCTCGATGTCCCTCGACAACACCGCCTCCCTCACCACACAGTATTATATTCTCTTATCGGAACTGCTGTTTTTTTTGTTTTTTTTTTCCCCCCCTAATCTGTCCATGTTGATCCCTTCCCATCTCCGACACAGTCACAACTGAGCCCCCACATCAGGGTCTACTTCACCTTACACTTCTCATCAAGCTATGGGTCTATTCATTAGTTGCTGCTTTTGGGAATTAGGCTCATGAGGGTTTTTTTTTTTTTTTTGTTATTTTGTTGGAGAAGAAATTAGTGAAATTGAAGTGTTGTGGGAGATCTCGGTTGTGGTTGTAACAGACTGTTTGATAATAATGATGTTGATGATGATGATGTTCCTGCTGGTGTTCTGTTTATTCTTATTGACCCTTTATCCCCATTAGCCTATGTCAGAATTTGAACCCAGTTCTGCAAGCAAATGAAATAGTATTTGTTTGTTGTAGAAAGGTGAGCTTTACTTCATCATGGTGCTAATTTACATCTATGTCACTGAGCCAGAGACACTGTACAGTGGAAGAGAGAGGATTTGAATAGTTGAGCCACAAATTACCAGGCAAGCACTTTAACAAACTCAGTCAGTTGTCAGAGCCCGACAGGATTTGAACTCAAAGCCGTGGGTCCCAAATGAGGTAGCTGACATTATACAGTGGTAATGTTAAAACAGATGGGTCGTTACATGCCTTGCAGTAATGCCATTTTGTCCTGCAGTTATGTCACACATTCCACAGTAACGTCACACATCTTGCAGTGATGTTACACCTCCTACAGTGATGTCACATCATCTGCGGTGATGTTGGACCTTCTGTGGTAATGTTGTTCATCCTACAGTAATGACACCCTGCAGTAATGTCACACCTTTTGCAGCAATGTCACATGGAAATGACAGCTATATACTGAAGCATTGTGGGGTTGTTTGATATAGTTCAGTTTTAACTTCAGCTGTCATAACTGCAGAAACAACTTGTGTGTGTGTGTGTGTGTATATATATATATATATATATATATGTGTGTGTGTGTGTATATACATAGGCGCAGGAGTGGCTGTGTGGTAAGTAGCTTGTTTACCAACCACATGGTTCCGGGTTCAGTCCCACTGCGTAGCACCTTGGGCAAGTGTCTTCTACTATAGCCTCGGGCCAACCAAAGCCTTGTGAGTGGATTTGGTAGACAGAAACTGAAAGAAGCCCATCGTATATATGTATATATATATATGTATGCGTGTGTGTGTTTGGGCGTATGTGTTTGTCCCCCTAGCATTACTTGATAACCGATGCTGGTGTGTTTATGTCCCCATCACTTAGTAGCGGTTCAGCAAAACAGACCGATAGAATAAGTACTGGGCTTACAAAAGAATAAGTGCCGGGGTCGAGTTGCTCGATTAAAGGCGGTGCTCCAGCATGGCCGCAGTCAAATGACTGAAACAAGTAAAAGAGTATGTGTTTGTACACACTCACACACACACAATTTATTTGCTGAAACTAGCCAAAAGAAATAATTCTGTAATCCTGGTCAGGGATTTTTCTTGTTTCTCAAGGTGTGAGGTGAGATGAGGAGCAAATAGTTCTTTTGAAAGTAACCCACATTGTATTACTGGTACATAGCTTAGGGTGGGAGGCAAAGCAAAGCTCTGGTGCAGTTGGGAGATCTAATGTCTAGTTTATCGTAGGTATTATGGTGATTGGATAGGGTGACAGATCAATGTTATCACCTCCCCCACCCCCCGACCCTTGGTTTTAAAGGGATCAGTTCAGTCAAGAATAGCAAAACTGAATACAACATTAAAAAAATAAATTGTAGCTACTTTTGATGTCATTAACCCCTCTACTTCTCTGTTTCTTCTTTCCCCCCTGTCTCTCTTCCCTCCTCCTCTCTTGTCTGTCTGCTGTCTGTCTGTCTCTGTTTAAACACACTTTGAAACAATTATGTAAATAATTCTCTGCCATTTTGAATGAAATTATCATCATCATCATCATCATCATTGCCTGATAAAATAAGTACCAGTCATACATAGTTGGAAAATTGGGAGAATGGCTTCATGACTTTCTGAAGGATAGAAGTCAGGTGGTAGTAGCCAATGGGGCCACTTCCATTAACACGCAAATAGTGAGCGGTGTTCCGCAGGGCACTGTTTTGGGACCACTACTGTTCATAATGGCCCTCTCAGACATGCCCTCAGCCACGCAGAGAGCCACGATCACAAGTTACGCAGATGATACAAAAGTTTCACAGGCAATACAGAACCCTGAAGACACTAAGCACCTGCAATGTGAGCTGGACAAAATACACAAGTGGGCTGAAAAGAATAGCATGTAGTTCAATGCTGAAAAGTTTCAAGCTTTATGCTATCAGCATGCAAAACTAAATGCAATACCCAATAAATACACTGGACCCGGAGGGATTGCAATCCTAGAGGCACAATCAGTGCATGACCTGGGTATTTACATGAGTGATGACGCAACCTTTCATGTACATGTTGCTAAATTGGCAATGAAATGTAGACGGCTGGCCGGATGGATTCTTAGAACCTTTAGAACAAGAAACCATGATGGTCCTCTGGAGGACACTTGTCCTAAGCCACTTTGACTATTGCTCTCAGCTATGGTCACCATCCAGTGTCAAGTTGATCACAGAACTTGGGGCGATCCAACGAAGCTACACGAAGAAGATAGCCTCTGTGCAGCATATAAGCTACTGGGAAAGACTCCAGAGATTAAAACTCTATTCCTTGGAGCGTAGGCGAGAAAGATATGCCATAATATACATCTGGAAGGACTTGTCCCAAACTTTGGCATCGAGAGTTACACAAATGCCAGAACTGGGTGCCACTGTGTGGTGCCAAGGACTCCAAATTTGCCATCAAGATGTAGGACAAGATACTGTGATAGCCTGGGCTTCAGAGGCCCACAGCTCTTCAATATCCTCCCGAAGAACCTGAGGGACCTGCATGGGGTGGATGCGGATGTCTTTAAAGTAGGACTGGATCTCTTCCTGTCAGGTGTCCCGGATGAACCAACTTCACGGCACCAAATCGCGGTGCCCCAGCATGGCCACAGCTCGTGAGCTGAAACTAGATAAAATAAAATAAAAATAAATAAATACACTAGGCACTAATAGACTCCCCTACATCTGCCAATGTGTAGCATTGCCCTTCTTTTTCTCCTCATTATTAAGGTGATCGATGGTAGCATTAATTCCACTGTTAATCTCTGAGATAATGTGCTTTCTCCTGTAATATTAAGTGACCCAGGTCAAAAGTCGACCTCTGCAGCCAAACTAACCCCTTTCTTTCTCCTACCTCTCACCCCTCTTTACACAATATTTTCAACTGTCAGATTGAAAATATCTGAAATCTAAAAATCTAAAAAAAAAAAGACCTAAAATAAATAAAATGATTTTTAAAAATAAACAAAACTTTCTCCGTGATAAATCCTTTGACATAGCAAATGGAAAACGGATCAATTCCTCCTCTTCTCTGTCGACTTCTTCTTCTTTCATAGAACAATTTCTTTTGAAGAACACAAAAAATCTTTGGGGGAAACCTGATATCTTGCAGTGTTTAGGGTTCAGTTTTAATGATTTATTAAAGTGACATGAATTCTTATTTTTAAGATGATGTTGACTGATAATAATAATAATGATGATGATGATGATGGTGGTGGTGATGAAAATTAACTTTGATAATTTTACTACAAAAATATCTTTTAAACATTTGTAAATTTTTTTTTTTTTTCTTGTCCGAAAGGTCACCAAGGAATGGTCTGAGGTCATTTCATAAGTGATTAGGTTCTCTTATAAATTAGTTGGTCATGTGTTGATGTTGTGGCTGTAAGTCTGTTTGGTGAATTTGTTCCTTTTATAACGGAGCATTCCATCTTTGTAGCTCAGCACTGTCTTGCTACTTTCAGCAAGGGATGGAAGCTGTCTTAAAGTGTGCCACAGTTTGAAGTGTGCCATAAATGAGAGGTACTACAATTTAAAGAGTACCACCATTTCACTTGAAGTGATACAAGTTTGTTGAAATAATGTCTACTTGGCTGTTATTTCTCTTTCCCCCTCAGTAATTCCCTATGTTTTGCCTTTTTAGCTTCCAACAATATTTCATAAGCAGTTTTTTTCAGAATGTTTCTCTATATTTCGAGAAACCCTGCAGGTCTTGCTAAACCTATACATATCACTGCTGTCGATGGCAAAACATAGGGAATTGATAATTCCCATTCGAAAGATGAGGTTTCATTACAGTTTCCCTTCTGTATATTGAGAGTCATTCTAACACAAACTAAGAAATGATTGGTTAGCCGTTTATATTTATCACAAAAAAGACTCAACAAAAGGAAGATTGCAATATATTATTGCACTTAGATGATGGACATTAAACATGGGAGTTTTCAATTTGATAAATTGTACCTGAATTGTTGTTGAAGTAGTTTTTGGTTTTTTTGATCAACGAAAGGGAAATCATTGAATGCAAAAATCCTTTTTATTTTTTATTTTTTCCCTGACCTTCTGCTCTTTGTTTATCTTCTAATAATTCAAAAAACCCCCTCCATAACAAAAACACACACAGTCATACACACACCTTGAATTGAATCAATTCTGTACAAACTGACTTTATTTCTAAAAAAAAATCTTTCTTTGTAACGAAATCTCTTCAACATTACAATATTTCTACCTTTATAAACTGATGTGAACTTTTACCTTTTCGTTCCTCTAGTTTTATTAATTCCTCCTCCTCTTCGTCTCATTTACATTTAGTTTTTCTCGACGACCTGACCACATCTTTTAGACTAAACGTTCCCCCTCCTTCTATTCTGGACAGTTCCCCCCTATCCCCATAACAAAACCTAGCTCAGTGGCTCCAAACTTAAAAGCTACGTTTCCTCAGTTCTAGTTACTTACCGTTTCTTCCTTCCTTCCTTCTCTTCCTGTTAAAGCACAAAAAAACAACAAACTAGTTGGTACAAATCAGTATTGGCCAAATCTGTGAGTGCAGTCAGTTGTCATCTTGGGACTGTTTGGTATAACCTTTGCCATCCACATTCAACTTTAGAACCTTACATCTTGACAACATCTTTTTTCCAGATTTTACTCTATTTTTTCACTTTCAAATATATCAGTTATTTTTTTAAACTACTTCTCCTTCTTATTTCCGTTCTCTCTCTCTCTCTCTTTCCGACAGCTCTTCTCTTTTAGTATCAAGTCTTCCTTGTGTCCTCTTCACAATAAACTCAAGAAGCTTTATCACCCCCTTCCCCCCACCCCCCAACTAGACCCAACAAAAATTGTTAAAAAGCTTGTCAAAATGTTTTTTGCTTTAAAAAGCTGATCAAATCACAAAATATTCACTCATTTTCTCAAATTTTATTCACTTTTTTTTTTTTTTTTTTCCAATTTTAATTTTTTTTTTTTTAATTTTCCAATTTCTTAAAAAATAAATCTTCCAGTCAGAAAAAATATTAAATCTCTGAAAAAAAAAAAAACCAATGAATTTTGTCAAGTAAGATGAAGAAAAAGTTTAATTATTTTTAAAAATTTCTTATTTATTTTAGAAACTTAACTCTGCTTGGTATTCTCCTCCTGCTATTTCTCGTATTCTAATTCCACGTTTTGATTGATTGTTCATTTATTTTCTCACATCATTTTGATTTTGAGATTTGGATAAACGAAACAAAATACAGAAAACTCCATAACAGAAGACGCTCTAGAAAAAAAAAGAAAAACAAAAAACAAAAGAAGAAAAAAATGATGTATAAATAAAAGAAGAATGGTAAAGTGTTCCACTTTTGGAATTTTTTTTTTTTTTTTTTGACATTGTTTGCATGGAGAAGAATTTCCAAAGAAATTTCAAATTTCTGTAGTTTAAGAAACTTGCTTCCCAACCATGTGGTCTTCACTTCAGTCCCTTGTGCAAAATTTAACTTTGGTCAGTTTGGAACTATAGAATATAGCTCCAAACTGACCAAAGCCTTGTCAGTGGATTTGGTAGATGGAAACTGAAAGAAGCCCATTATGTGTGTGTGTGTGTGTATGTATGTATGTATATATATATATATGAAATTATAACTCACCATGTGGGAATAATTGAAATTCCTCCTTTTCTGTTACTACTAATATATATATATATATATATATAAAAGTAAAAAAATATACAAACTGGGACAAGAACGTGAAACACCTAGAAGACGACACAAGAAACACAGGATGGGACATTCGAAGCCCTCAATCATCAGTCAAGAACTGGATCATCTTCGCAATTTCGGCTGATTAATCTTGAGATTGCTCCGATCTGGGCAGCCCCCATATATATATATATAAATGTGTGTGTATGTATGTTTGTTACCCTTGTCTTGACATCAAGTGGTGGTTGTAAATGAGCACTGTTTTGTTTCCAGTCTTCCTTTAAAAAATGTCCAGCTGTGGGCAAAATGTTACCTGGCGCTCGGAAACAGGTGGAGGTCAGTGACAAGAAGGGCATCCAGAGGTAGAAAATTTTCCTTAAATTCTGCCTGACCAATGCAAGCGTGGAAAAGATGTCAAATGATGTTAAAAATTTCAATGATCAAATTGAATTTATAAAACCATGAAACGTAAAATTTTCTGATTGGTTTAAAAAAATGTTCTTACAAAGATATTAAATCTGAATCAATGAGAAATTTCGTCTTTCTCGATTTAAATTTTGAGTTTGAATTTCAGTCGCAGATGTTGGCGAAAACATTTTGATTTTTATCGATTTGAGGTCCCAATCCTAAAAGTTAAAAAACAAAAAAAAAAAAATCTTGTCTTTATTATTTGCCTGTCACTTTGGAATTAACCACTACCAAATTGACACTATGTATTTTTGGTTCCTTTCCATATTAGAAAGAATATGTGTTTGGTGACCAAACACCCAATACTATGGTTTCCATAGCAACTGCAGCTCCACAACAGCAGATTTTACAAATTTGGTAAAATTACTGCTCAGTATTGGAAATAACCCCCAGTTGTCTGTTGTATTCTACTGAGAGTAGTATCGCTGTGCCACTGCTTAGGGCAGTGTGTATATATATATAGGCGCAGGAGTGGCTGTGTGGTAAGTAGCTTGCTTACCAACCACATGGTTCCGGGTTCAGTCCCACTGCGTGGCATCTTGGGCAAGTGTCTTCTACTATAGCCTCGGGCGGACCAAAGCCTTGTGAGCGGATTTGGTATTCGGAAACTGAAAGAAGCCCGTTATATATATGTATATATATATATGTGTGTGTCTGTGTTTGTCCCCCTAGCATTGCTTGACAACCAATGCTGGTGTGTTTACGTCGCCATCACTTAGCGGTTCGGCAAAAGAGACCGATAGAATAAGGTACTTGGCTTACAAAGAATAAGTCCCGGGTTCGATTTGCTTGACTAAATGCGGTGCTCCAGCATGGCCGCAGTCAAATGACTGAAACAAGTAAAAAAATAAAAAATATTAAAAAAATATAAATAATCATCTGTGTGCATGTGTGTGACATGAAACTTTCTGATTCACGAATCAGCCAAGTACAGCGGTAGTAATAAAATACAAACCCATAACCCATTTACTATTGGGTTGTCCGGAAAGTTCGTGCTGATTTTTAAAGGAAAGAAAAAGGTCAGTTTGGCCCTATTCAGGGATGATGGTCTGGCTATCTCTTGCTATATGAGCAGTTATGACACAAGTTTAGGAAGAAGTTCATTAACATCTTCAAAGATTTCAGCTTATCAATAACTGTCACCACCAACTTAACAAAGCTCACTTTCTTAGATGTTATCATAAATTTCAAGACATGTAAATACTACCACTGCAGAAAATCCAGAGAAAATGGTCTGCATTGCACCAGCCCCCAACTGAAATTGAAAACTTGGTTACAAGTATCAGCAGAAGAAATGAAAGGCCATCTGGTATAATCCACCATGCAACATAGATGTTTTTACCAATACAACTAGGAACTCTCTGATCTTAAGCAACATTTTCCTAGATTCCGTACACTTTCTAATTCTCATAATGTTAAAGTCATCTATTCATGTTTAGACAACATTGCATGCCATAAGAGAAGCAAACACATCCATACAATCTCCATCCCACCAGAATCATTCTGCCACTTGAAAGCCATGGTTTATAAGACCATCCTCAAACCCCACAATGGTATTACAAATCACTACAGAGGAAGGAAAACCAAGTGCTTCAAGGGAAGATTCTTGCAGCATATGCACTCCTTTAGATGTAGGCACGAGGAAAACTTGTCCTGCTTCATCTGGAGATCCATAACCACAGCAAGCACCTCACACAAAATCAAAAGGAGGATAATCATCAGGTCCCCACCTTACCCAATTCTGCCTCTGAGAAAGACTGCACATACTCCAACAGGTTGACTTAAATAATGACATTTGCATTAAACACAGGTATAATGTCATTCACTCTATTTCACTAACATCTTTTAAAAATATTTTGTCTGATGTTTGCAATATTTTATTGCTAGAATCATGTTGGAATCACAGTCTGTCTTCTCTTTTGGAACATTTTGTTTTTGATGGAAGAAGAAAGATAAGGAAGAACAGCAAGAACAAACAGGGAAGGAAGAATGAGAAGAACAAAAAATGAAAGAAAAGAATGGAGAAATGTTGGAGAAATTTAATGTCATGAGAACATGTTGATGTATGAAGAAACAGGTTGATGGACAACCATTGTTCTGATGTCCATTACACTGGACTTTGTGGTATCTGACTGAATGGTTTGTTACCTTAAAATATATAATAGAGAAACAATTCTTAACCCTTTTGATACCAACCAAGCTGAAACCACGTCTGGCTCTGTGGTAAAATGTCTTGTTTTCATAAGTTTTGAATTAAAATCTTCCACCAAGCCTTAGTCACAATTAACGTTCCTAACACCAGCTTAATGATAACTTGTTTATTTTACTAAATTCTTTGTTGTATTTAAAGTAATTGAGAGAAACACAGAATGTTTCAAAATAAATACAGTAACGAAAGGGTTAAGTTTGTGCTCTCGCTTTCAACCACAACAGGGCCATACTCATCTGGTTGCCCCACACTATGTAATCTCAGTTTCAACAACAACCGGGGCATATTCATCAGGTTCTCTGCTAAAATCCCATTTGAAAGTTTCCGTTAAATTTGCTTTAAACTTTGCCCCTCTTTTCCTCAGTTCATCACTGACCTCCTCGTTGTTGATGTTCAAGAAAAACTCATAAAGTGTGTCGGTAAGGAAATTTTGTTGGGACAAAATGTCCACAAAGAAATCTTCAGGTATTTCCTTCAGTTGGAAATAGAGAACTTTAATGCATTGCATGTAAAGGTTTTGGTAAGTGACGACCGCTCTCTGTGCCGTTGACAGAACACTGACCAGCTTCTTCCATTGCTCAAAACCATCGTAAACTTGTCCTATGATAAAACACACAAATGATATCTGCAGCTCCCCCAACAACAACAATTCTTTGTTGTTGTAGCAGGATTCGATCATTGTGCTAAGGGCATAACTGGAATCTAAGCTGTATTTGGTGACATCAGCAGGGCTTGCTCCAGCTGGGTATTTCCTAGGAATAGCATGGTATTGAACACTGGAGTCTGGAGCAAACTGCAGTTTGGACAGATGAGATTCTGCTTCCTTTATTGACTGACATTCCTGACTTACATCCCGAACCGGCTCCGAGCTTTTCAGCCGATCTGCGGCTCTTGAGAGAGAATCACTTTTCTCTGATTTGAGGGCTGTTACAGATGATATTTTCATTCCCTCTGCATGCAGTGAGGTAAGTAAATCGCTAGTGATGTGGTTTGTGAGGGACACCCATTTCTTGTAGCTGGAATTAGAAAAAAAGTTAGATTGAAGCATTGGGGTAGCTGGAGTATTAGTCACTAGTACAGGACCTAGCTGGGGTAATGAAATACTTGGGAGTATTGGGAACAGCTCAAAAAAAAAAAATGGGACAGATGGGGAGTTGGTATAGCTGAGCTATTAGCATAGAAAAAGTATTAGGCTGACTGAACTACTGAAGTAGCAGAGATACCGGGGTGGTTGAGGCAATAATTTAAACAGTCATACATATTTAATGGGAAAGTTTACGAAAATAAACAAAAGACAAAGGCAGGTGGAGTACAAACAAACAAATGTATTAGTATAACGCTCAGGAAAAGAAATAGAAAAAGTCTTTTATGTTTCAAGCCTACGCTCTTTGACAGAAAGATACACAGAAAAAAAACAAGGAGAGAAAAAAATGCGTGTAGGAGCTAACGATCTATCATGGCATCCTGACTTCGGACATATTTAACCCTTTTGTTACCAACCTGGCTGAAACCAGCTCTGGCTCTGAGTATAAATGACTTATTTTCATAAGTTCTGAATTAAAATCTTCCACCAAACCTTAGTCACAATTTATGTTCCTAACACTAGCTGAAAGATAACTAAGCTATTTTATTAAATTCTTTGTTATATTTAAAGTAATTGAAAGAAACACAGAGCATCTCAAAATAAATTCAGTAATGAAAGGGTTAATGTATGGATAAAAGACTATACATGGTGTGTGTAAGGTGTAAGATAGTAAAACATATCACAGCTGATATAGAAGATTGTATGACAACCACAAGGCATGTGGCATAATAGCTAGCGCATTCGGCTCATGATCTTATGGTTGTGAATTTGATTCCTAGTGGTGCACTGTGTCCATGAGCAAAACACTTTACTTCTCATTGCTCCAATCCACTCAGCTGGCAAAAACGAAAAGTTCTTGCAGTTCAAAGGGTCAGCCTTGTCACACCCTGTGTTATGCTGAATCTGTCTGAGAACTACGTTGAGCGTACATGCATCCGTAAAGGGCTCAGCCACTGGCATGCTGTTCCGTTGATCAGAAAAACAGGAAGACTCATCATCATAATCAATGGAGAGCCAGGCCATCATGACAACCACAGAGGGGACCAATGTTGATATACTTACTGGCAGAAACGTTAGCATGCCGAGCGAAATGCAAAGCCATATTTCGTCTGCCGTTACGTTCTGAGTTCAAATTCCGCCGAGGTCGACTTTGCCTGTCATCCTTTCGGGGTCGATTAAATAAGTACCAGTTATGCACTGGGGTCGATATAATCGACTTAATCCGTTTGTCTGTCCTTGTTTGTCCCCTCTATGTTTAACCCCTTGTGGGTAATAAAGAAATAGGTATTTTGTCTGCCGTTACGTTCTGAGTTCAAATTCCACCAAGGTCGACTTTACCTTTCATCCTTTCGGGGTCAATTAAATAAGTACCAGTTACGCACTGGGGTCGATATAATTGACTTAATCCGTTTGTTTGTCCCCTCTGTGTTTAGCCCCTTGTGGGTAATAAAGAAATAGATATACTTACTTGTCATATGGATAAGGAGCTAAATATTGGTCTAACTCTTGCTTGTTTATTTCATAACTTTCCATAACATCTGGGTTGGCTTCTTCAGCTTTAATGTCTGAAATAAGATTAAAGACAATGAGGCTAATCCTTACACACACCATCATCATCATTGGTTTAATGTTTGCCTTTTCCATATTAACATGAGTTAGAGGAGACTTACTGAGAGGAGACTTTTATAGCTGATGTCCTTCCTGTTGTTTCCAAGCAAGACACAATTTCCCCTGCTTTTTGAATGATAGACTGCTCAACAGCCAGACACATTTTTTACAGCACATGCAAATAGTGACAACACTTAATAGGGATATTATTTTATGCCTCACACACACACATATTTGAAATATATATACATATTTAAAATATATATACATGTGCCGGTGGCACGTAAAAAGCACGACCAATCGTGGCCATTGCCAGCCTCCCCTGGCACCTGTGCCGGTGGCACGTAAAAAGCAGCCACTACACTCATGGAGTGGTTGGCATTAGGAAGGGCATCCAGCTGTAGAAACACTGCCAGATCAGACTGGAGCCTGGTGCAGCCTCCTGGCTTCCCAGACCCCGGTCAAACCGTCCAACCCATGCTAGCATGGAAAACGGACGTTAAACTATGATGACGATGTAATAATCAAGTCAAACCAAATAGTGATATTTTGAAATCCTTTAATGATTATGTTTCAGGTCTGTGTAATATATAATAGGAAATACATCCACTACATTAGACCTTCCTCTGTGAAAATATTTCAAAACATTTTGAAATGTTTAACAAGATCTCATAGTTTCAGTACCTTCACTCTCAATATGTGAAGATTAGAGGAATGAAAATATCTTCTTTGGAAAACCGGTTAAAAGGTGATAACAGGAAGAGCATCATACTGCAGGAAAATCTACCTCAACAAGTTTTGTCCAATCCATACCAGCATGGAACGTGGACGTGATGATGTTGATGAAAATATGTGTATCGGATACACATATATCCTCGTCTTGATAGTTGCTTTCACACCATTTCAGCTGTTGTATGCTCCAGCCTTCTTCCGGTATCTTGTGAATCACAAGATACCAGAAGAAGGCTGGAGTGTGCACAACCAAAATGTAGTGAAAGCCAACCATCAAGGTGAGGATACCAGTCCAACTAATGCAAACAGTATACATTATCTCTCTTGTATAATGACAGTTGGAAGAAGCAGATAACTTGAGAATATAGGCATTCCCACCAATGTTATGTTCCTGAAAATCTTATAATGTGGAACCTATTTCTCATTACTGATCTATGTCCCAATACCCCCAGTGTCTCAAACAACTAACCTATGTCCCAAACACATAATACCTCGCCCCAGCTGCCTTATGTTCCAAAACCCACTATGTCTCCGCCATCTTCAACACCATTTTTGTATTGGTCCTGATCTATCTTCTAAATTGGATTCACTCTCCATTCGTCATCATGTGGCTTCCTTGTCCCTTTTCTGTAAGTATTTTCATGGACATTGTCAGCTGAGCTCTCTTCTGTGGTTCCTCTTTTAAGAACTTATTAGCAATGAACTAAACTTGCATCCAGTTCTCATCAGTATACTGTGCAACTGCCTAAGTGTCACAAAGCGCTTTACAGTACCAGTTTCTTCCCTCGCACCTCTGAACTTTGGAATTCCCTTCCACAATCTTGTTTTCCTCTTCCATATGACCTCCAGTCTTTTAAGTCTCATGTACATCATCACCTACTGACTTCAGTCCAGCGTCCATTTTATTCTAGTAGCTCTTACGTTTTCAGAGGTCTAAGGACCTTGTAATGAGCGAATGCTTTACGAAAAAAAAAAATCATATGAAAATAACATGGAAGAAGATATAAGCTGAATGTTTTTGTTAGGTATGTTGGAAGATAAGACATGCTTCAGCGATTCCTCCATCACAAGATTCATTCAAACTACGGACAGTCAAAAACGGGTGAAGAGCAAACCTAAAGACATACCTTCATTGAGAGGGTCCCATTTTCTTAAGATAATTTCCCGCTGTTTGAATTCGTGAAAGAAACCAGTACGTGGCGCCACTTGTCCTTCTTTGTTTTTGGCACTGAAAGTATAATTTGGTTATAGTGGAATGGTATGTTGATGCAGAATGTAAGAGACCTCATGGTCAACATAGCACTGTAAAATCAATATGTAGAGGTAAAAGGTCAGTGTTGTAAGGTGAAAGTGAATAGGTTAAAGGTTAGTGTTGTATCCTGGAAACTGAAAAATGTCAACAAATGAAACAAATTATTAAGAACTAGCACTATGACCCAGCAACGCTGGGTCATAGTGCTAGTGCATGCATATACAGCTGCATGCGTGCGCACATACACGCAAGTACTGTCCAAATCTCTGACCAATCACATACAGCTAGCTGGCATTCAATTGCTGTATCAAGTTTCGAGTATTTTGGTTGGGTTTTGGATAGAAAATTCACAAAAAAGTCACTTCTATTGATTTTTTAATGGCTTTGCCAGGTGACTGGGGAAATGTAAAGATGTGCACGACAACCCTTGGATGGTTTTGAATGACCATAGAAAGTGTGAGCCCTCTAACTGAAAAATTGTGGATTTGTATAAAGGACACACACACACACACACAGATAGACATTTTGCCGTTTATATAGAGAGAGATGTTTTAACTGCAGAAAAATATAGATAAATAACTCAACCACAACAATATCAACTCAACCATGGCAACAGAAGTAAAATCATAGATTTTTGTTTTTTCTGTTAATGTTGCATCTGTATATCTAAAGTGGAGGCGGAATGGCCCAGTGGTTAGGGCAGCGGACTCACGGTAATAAGATCGCGGTTTCGATTCCCAGACCGGGTGTTGTGAGTGTTTATTGAGCGAAAACACCTAAAGCTCCACGAGGCTCCCGCAGGGGATGGTGGTGATCCCTGCTGTACTCTTTCACCACAACTTTCTCTCACTCTTACTTCCTGTTTCTGTTGTATCTGTATTTCAAGGGGCCGGCCTTGTCACTCTCTGTGTCACGCTGAATATCCCCGAGAACTACATTAAGGGTACACGTGTCTGTGGAGTGCTCAGCCACTTACACGTTAATTTCACGAGCAGGCTGTTCCATTGATCGGATTAACCGGAACCCTCGTCGTCGTAACCGACAGAGTGCTTCCATCCATTGTATATCTAAACTGAAGTTTCTAAAAAGTGGTGTCCAGATAATCAGAAGCGGTTCATAGCTTAATGGTACTAAGTCATCTTCTCTAATGAATCATCATTTAGCTTTTTCTCTCACTTTGGGTTGAGTTTATGTCTGGAGACGGACCAAAGAAACCTTCAACCCTGACTGTTTCACTCCTGCGAAGCATGAAGGTGGCTCTGTGAAGGTTTTACAGCTACTTCATGGAATTCTCTTGGCCCTTTAGCTGTGCTACATTGCAGAGTTAACGCAAGGATTATCTGAGTATTTTGGAGGACTACATCAATGCTATGGTACAAACATTATTTCCTGACCGTATGATGATAGCACATTTTTCCGAAACAATAACATGCGAGTTCACAGAGCTAATGGTATTCAAAATTGGTACAAAGGGCACAAAAGTGAATTAAGCCACTTGGACTGGCCCCAATAATCACCAAATTTCAATAGAATTGAACATTTAAAGTGCATTTTGGAGCTGTAAGTGAGAAGCTGATACTGTCTGCTATCATTGATGAAAGAGCTAAAGCAGGTTTTACTTGAAGAATGGCTCAAAATTTCCTTAACAACTGTTCAGACAGAACCTGTACAAGACAATTCTTTAACATATTAAAGCTGTGTTTGAAGCCAAAGGTGGACCAGTCTTATATTAAACCTGTACAAGACAATTCTTTAACATATTAAAGCTGTGCTTGAAGCCAAAGGTGGACCAGTCTTATATTAAACCTGTACAAGACAATTCTTTAACATATTAAAGTTGTGTTTGAAGCCAAAGATGGATCACTCTCATATTAAATAATAAATCTTTCATTTAACAAGGTTTCTTTTATTTTTCCCAACCCTTGTATATATTTATATATTTGTGTGTGTGTGTACAGAGTAAATCAACTTATGTTTGGTCTATGTGCAGTGTATAGTACAGTATATTATTAGTGATGAAATATTTAATATGCAGTATATTTAATACTGGCACTCGAGCCCCATGCTCGTAGGGTATTAAGAGCACCATCCGAGCGTGATCGTCGCCAGAGCGGCTATCTGGCCTCCAAAAACACCATTCGAGCGTGATTGTTACCAGCATCGCCTTACTGGCACCTGTACCGGTGGCATGTGTAAAAGATTTGAGCGAGGTCATTGCCAGTACCGCCTGACTGGCCTTCGTGCCGGTCGCACATAAAAGCACCCACTACACTCTCAGAGTGGTTGGCGTTAGGAAGGGCATCCAGTCGTAGAAACTCTGCCTGATCAAGATTGAAGCCTGGTGCAGCCATCTGGTTCGCCAGCCCTCAGTCATTCGTCCAACCCATGCTAGCATGGAAAGCGGATGTTAAATGATGATGATGATGTCTTAGTGGAATGCTATCCTGAAATATCTGGTGCAATGAGACAGTTTAATATTGTTGTTTCTTTCAACAAATTGGATTAATATATCTATTGTATTTGGTGATTCTGGAATTAGGCTTGAATTAAAGCTCTTGTGTTTATTTTTTTAAAAATGAATAAAAGATATATACCTGTAATATATGAAATGAACTCCAGGTGGGATCATTTTGACACCCTTAAATTTGGGTCCAACATCCCAACAGTTATAATCAATGCCAAACTCTGTGCCCAGGGGAACATCAAGAAGGATGAAAATAGCCCCTTCTTTAAACAACAATTGTGCTGTTTCCTGATCCATGTTCCAGGGAGCCTTTATCTTCTTTCTTGATGGGTTGACACAATCAGATTAGCATTCTCATTACTGAGCTGAAAAATTAACATTTCTTTAGTTAATTAACATTTCTAACATAACATCTTATATTTACAGGTGAGAAGAATGATGATGAAAGATGTTCATGTCTTTCTCAACAGAATTACCAATGCAAATTATAGGAAATTAACTAAACCGTTCTCCTCAAAACTGCTACCCTTGAACTGATATTGGTTAATCCACATTACTCCCTAAGAAGCATAGGGCTGCTTCCCAGTTTCCCTGTCATATATAGTCCTCTCTGAATGCAACACCAGTCCGTTACAGGATTATTCATTTTTACCAGCTGAGTGATAGAAGTAACATGAAACGAAATGTTTTGCTTAAGAACACAACACATCACCTAGTCCAGGAATTGAAACCACAATCTTACAATTGTGTGTCCAACACCCAAACCACTAAGCCATATAGCTTCACATGTACTTACACTACAAGTCTTTATTATTATTATTATTATTATTATTATTATTATTACTACTACTACTACTACTATTATTATATTATTATTATTATTATTATTATTATTATTATTATATATTATTATTATTATTATTATTATTATTATTATATATTATTATTATTATTATTATTATTATTGCTGCTGCTGCTGCTACTACTACTACTACTACTACTATTATTATTATTATTAATTATTATTATTATTATTATCATTATTATTATCATTATCATTATTATTATCATTATTATTATTATTATTATTATTATCATATTATTATTATTATCATTATTATTATCATTATTATATTATTATTATTATTATCATTATTATTATCATTATCATTATTATTATCATTATTATTATTATTATTATTATTATCATTATTATTATTATTATCATTATTATTATTATTATTATTATTATTATTATTATTATTATCATTATTATTATTATTATTATTATTATTATTGCAGGTGGTGAGCTGGCAGAATCGTTGGCACACTGGATGAAATGCTTGGTGGTATTTCGCCCCATCACTACGTTCTGAGTTCATATTCCGCCAAGGTTGACTTTGCCTTTCATCCTTTCGGGGTCGATAAAAATAAGTACCAGTTGAACACTGGGATTGATGTAATTGACTGATCCCCACCTCCACCAAGGAAGCCCCATTTAGTGGAGAAACGTCAACCTACCTGAAGGAGCCAACATCAAAACTTCGCTTTAGTTTTTCCAAAATAAAATATTCAAGGGAAGTAACTCGTTGCGGTGTTCACTAACATCTGTCTCAGTTTAAATTCCGTCCAGATTAAAGTTGCTTTTTACATTTCCGGGGTCAATGGAATAAACTATTAGTCAAGTATTGGATCACTTTAATCAACTAAACCCTATTCCTCGAATTTGTGTCCTGCGTATGACAGAAATTATAGTTATATTAACTATTATTACTACTAATAATAATGATTTCTTTTATGGCAACTAGGTCCCATGTCATTGAGGACTACACACAGATCCAATAAGGATATAGAAAAAGATATAAAGATAGAATTCAGGAAAATAGATAGATGAAAAAAACCCCAACACCAGGGCCATCCAGTTAGAGTAATTCAGGGAATCCCAATGCAAAAAGGTACAGATTACTCTTGCTTTTACCGAGGCATCAGAAAGGCCCTCTTCCAGTTTCTCTCTTCTTACTTGGCCTTTCCTCTTATTTACTCAGTGTAGGCCCATTTGGGCTTACCAGTCTTGCACTCTCATCTACCTTTTGATAAACACACTGGAAGGCAGCAATTCCTTCTCTACCCATACCTTACTCTTTAAATGATACATGAAGAAATTGATGAAAGCTTGGTCAGAGTCTGTCTTCAAACCTTTCAGATGGGCCCACTACACAACCTCTTTCACCACAGCTATTAAGCAGAGAAAAGTCTGCCTCCCTTCTCTGTCAAAGAAGGTGATGCTTCAATCTTCACTATATGTTCAGCAGATAGCCAGATTCATCTTACATAAGACAGCAACTGTTTCATGATACCATCTCAAAAGTCATTAATTAATACAAGGATACTGAACAATTGTAAGATGGTTTCATCCTCCTACATGCATCATGGCCAGGTTTGGCTGTTGGTGTTTCCATGCCTAAAGAGCTTGTCTCAAATAAGTGAGTGGCCTTGCTCAACCTGTAGGAAAGTTGTAGGCAGGAATTCCATATGGTGTACCCAGTGTAAGCTATGGATATACAAGAGGTGCAGTGGAATAATAGGAAGGTTATCAGAGAAAGTAGTGCTCGCATGTGGAAGTGCTATATAGCGAAACTGTATAACCCCTCCTGGTAAAAAGTGGTAGGAGTCAGCCATTATGAACAAACCAGTACCCAGTCGTCAAGAGAGGGTCGAGAGTCAAAGAGTTGGGACTTGACAGTTCTAGTTAGTGTCTTGTGGAACTATCAGCGATAGTAAGACAAAAGTTAGTGTATTATTATTTTAGCATGAAGAGATACAACAATATCTGATGACTAATAACTATTGTGGCTACTAATGTAAACAGCAACTACAGTACAATTACAGTTACACATCACACCAGTGAGAAGAACCCACTTTACAACAGAAAAATGCACAGGAGCCATAAAAACTACAGATACACAAGAAATTAATTTTCTCAATTGCCCCAGAGGATTTTTAGAGGTAGTGAATAATTTCTGCTACTTAGAGGACAAATTAGTAGTTGTGGGGGAGGATGTACAGAGAGTGTAATAGCTAGAATAAAAATAGGATGTAGAAAATCCAGAGAGCTTTTGCCTTTGTTGGGAACCAAAAGGTTTCTCACTCTGAGTGAAAGGAAGATTGCATGATGCATGCATATGAACAGCAATCCTACATGGTAGTGAGAGATGTACCTTAAATGCAGTGGACAGATAAAGGCTAGAGTGAAATGAGGCTAGTATGCTCTGCTGGATGATATCATCATATCATCATAGTTTAGCGTCCGCTTTCCATGCTAGCATGGGTTGGACGGTTCAACTGGGGTCTGGGAAGCCAGAAGGCTGCACCAGGCCCAGTTTGATCTGGCAATGTTTCTACGGCTGGATGCCCTTCCTAACGCCAACCACTCCATGAGTGTAGTGGGTGCTTTTTATGTGCCAGACGAGTCTGGCAAACGGCACGAACGGATGGTGCTGTTTACGTGCCACCGCACGAGGCCAGTCGGGGCGGCGCTGGCAATGGCCACGTTCGGATGGTTCTCTTATGTGCCACCGGCACTGGTAACTCAGCTGCAATTTCCATTGATCGATTTCAATTCTCACTTGGCTCAACAGGTCTTCACAAGTAGAGTTTTGTGTCCCAAGAAGGGAAGGTATGCATAAGTGGACTGGCTACATCCCATGTAGAAGGCCACGGGTTATGGTCTCAGTTGTCCTGCCGGGTCTTCTCACGCACAGCATACTTCCAGAGGTCTCGGTCTCTTAGTCATTTCCTCAGTGAGACCTAAAGTTCGAAGGTCGTGCTTCACCACCTCATCCCAGGTTTTCCTGGGTCTGCCTCTTCCACAGGTTCCCTCAACTGCTAGGGTGTGGCACTTTTTCACACAACTATTCTTCATCCATTCTCGCCACATGTCCATACCAGCACAAACGTCTCTCTTGCACACCACAACTGATGCTTCTCTCTAGGTACTTTCATATATGTGTGTGTGTGTGTGTGTGTGTGTGTGTGTGTGTGTGTGTGTGTGGTGTGTGTGTGTGTGTGTGTGTGTGTGTGTGTAGATAGGTAGATAGATAGATAGATAGATAAGTAGATAGATAGATAGATAGATAGATAGATAGATAGATAGATAGATAGATAGATAGATAGATAGATAGATTGGTAGATAGATAGATAGGTAAGTAGATAGATTGATAGGTAGATAGATAAATAGATAGATAGATAAATAGATAGGTACGTAGATAGATAGATTGATAGATATACATGAGTGCATGTGTATTATATACCTTTGTTTCATTTTCAGGTTACATTCCTATAAGAGAATTCCTTTGTAAATATAATCAGAAAATTAAACTAAAGACAGGAACAAATATATCACTTCTGATCAGTCACTTAGCTTTCTTTGGCAATCTGTTCCATTAACACCATTCTGTTACCAATTCTAAGATTAATCATTGATAACAATAGAAAGTTCTTTGCTTTCAAGATTCTTTGTTTTTCCTTTCTTTGTTGTTTTGTTTTTCATGAAATGGTATGTTTGTTGAGTTTGTTAAGGTGGTGACCTGGCAGAAACGTTAGCACGCCGGGCAAAGTGCTTAATGGTATTTCATCTGCTGCTACATTCTGAGTTCAAATTCCGCCGAGGTCGACTTTACCTTTCATCCTTTCGGGGTCGATTAAATAAGTACCAGTTATGCACTGGGGGCGATATAATCGACTTAATCCGTTTGTCTGTCCTTGTTTGTCCACTCTGTGTTTAGCCCCTTGTGGGTAGTAAAAAATAGGTATGTTTGTTGAGTTTGAACCCAGAATCTCTTTGTTTGTCCTTGCTACTTCGTTAAATGTTTCATTGGAAAGTTCTTATGGCCCCAGCAAACACTTTGATATCGTCAGTCAACCAAGGGCACGTTACCATTAAATCTCCTTCAGATCATTTCCCCCAACTCATCTCAATTCCTCCACTCTGGACACATTTAACGATGTAGTTCTGGGGCTCTCTGTAACATAGACAACCGATGGGATAGTCATGGCTGGCATACCTTTGGTTTCAGTTCTGCTCAAATAGGGTTGTTCAAGGGTTAATCAACCACCACCAACAACAACAACATACATACAACCACCACCACTGCTGCCACCACCACCACCACCACCAACAACAACAACATACATACAATCACCACCACTGCCACCACCACCGCCGCCGCCACAACCACCACCACCACTTTTCAAAATTCAGCAGCATGGCCTGAACTAAAAGCATAACTAAAAGTATAGGGGAAAAAGTTATATTCAGGTTACCTTGCAGAACACCTAGCATCGTCTTGTGGCAGACCAGTTGCAGAGCACTGGTCTATCATATTTTAGCCTCTGAACACTTTTCATAAAATCAGCTTTCATCTCTACAACCCCACTCATACAAAGCCACTTGTCTTGCAGGTTACTTGGTGACATCACTAATGTTGTTGATGGCATCTAAAAAGCATCCAGAGTACTCTGTAAAATGGTTGGCATTAGGAAGGATATTCGACTGTAGAAACCCTGCCAAAAGGAAATGGTGGAGCTGGCATAGTCTTCCAATTTGTCAGATCCTGTTGAACTACCCAACCCATGCTATCATGGAAGCCAGACTTAAATGATGATGATGATGAAAATTTATAAAGAGAGAGAGAGAGAGATCATCATCATCATTATCAACAACACTTTGTGTTTGTATATATATATATATATATATCATCATCATCATCATCATCGTTTAGTGTCCGCTTTCCATGCTGGCATGGGTTGGACGGTGCAACTGGGGTCTGGGAAGCCAGAAGGCTGCACCAAGCCCAGTCTGATCTGGCAATGTTTCTACGGCTGGATGCCCTTCCTAACGCCAACAACTCCGTGAGTGTAGTGGGTGCTTTTTACGTGCCACCGGCACGGAGGCCAGGCGAGGCTGGCAACGGCCACGATCGGATGGTGCATTTTACGGAAGCCAGTTGGGGCGGTGCTGGCAACGGCCACGTTCGGATGGTTCTCTTATGTGCCACCGGCACTGGTATCAGAGCTACAATTTCCATTCATGTTGATCGATTTTGATTTTTGGTTTTGATTTTGATTTTCACTTACCTCAACAGGTCTTCACAAGTAGAGTTTTGTGTCCCAAGAAGGAAAGGTATGCATAAGTGGACTGAGGCCATGGGTTATGGTCTCACTTGTCCTGCCGGATCTTCTCACGCACAGCATACTTCCAAAGGTCTCGGTCTCTGGTCATTTCCTCGGTGAGACCTAAAGTTCGAAGGTCGTGCTTCACCACCTCATCCCAGGTTTTCCTGGGTCTGCCTCTTCCACAGGTTCCCTCAACAGCTAGGGTGTGGCACTTTTTCACACAACTATCTTCATCCATCACACAACTATCTTCATCCATCATACAACTATCTTCATCCAAAGATATATATATATATATATATATATATGGAGGTGCAATGGCTCAGTGGTTAGGGCAGTGGACTCGCGGTTGTAGGATCGTGGTTTCAATTCCCAGACTGGGCTTTGTGAGTGTTTATTGAGCAAAAACACCTAAAGCTCCACGAGGCTCTGGTAGGGGGTGGTGGCGATCCCTGCTGTACTCTTTCGTCACAACTTACTCTCACTCTTTCTTCTGTTGGCTTGCTCGCTTAGCCAGCTGGGTGGCGTTATTTGAAGACTAAAACAATGCAAAGCGTATTGTGACCAGCAATGTGTAGCAATATCTGATAGCCTGGTTGGTCATGGTGATCACAGTGATATATATATAATTAGAAATATTGCATTTCTAAATCTCTCAGAGAGACTTATACAGTAGCATCACAATAAAGTGATGGTTTGTTGCCAACTTAATGTGGCAGTCCCAGGAAAGGGAAGAATGCTACTGCTATTTAACCCCAGGAAACATCGCTTCCAGTTGGCTATGTGATACAAGTATTGAATAAGCATGGACATGATGAAGAGCAACGGACTCTGAAACCAGTCTCTGGCTGCTGGTTTTGCTGGGTGGAGGTGCTTATCTTCCCTGTTTGAAAACTTAAGGACACAGAACGGTTGTATCACATAGGCAACTGGAAACGATGTTTCCTGGGGTTAAATAGCAGTAGCATTCTTCCCTTTCCTGGGACTTTCACATTAAGTTGGCAACAAACCATCACTTTATATATATATATATGTAACTCTCTTTACTCTTTTATTTGTTTCAGTCATGTGACTGTGGCCATGCTGGAGCACTGCCTATAGTCGATCAAATCGACCCCAGGACTTATTCTTTGTAAGCCTAGTACTTATTTTATTGGTCTCTTTTTGCCGAACCGCTAAGTTATGGGGACGTAAACACACCAGCATCGGTTGTCAAGCGATGTTGGGGGGATAAACACATACACGCAAACATACACGCACATATATATATATATACATATATACGACGGGCTTCTTTCAGTTTCCGTCTACCAAATCCACTCACGAGGCTATAGTAGAAGACACTTACCCAAGGTGCCACGCAGTGGGACTGAACCCGGAACCATGCGGTTCGTAAGCAAGCTACATGTATGTATGTATGTATGTATGTATGTATGTATGTATGTATGTATGTATGTATGCATGCATGCATGTATGTATGTATGTATGTGTGTGTCTATATGGGAACATGGACAATAAGTAATGATGATATATATTCTTTCTAACTATCCATTGGACAAAAGGATGGTTAAACAGAGCAGGGTTTCAAACATATGATTTATTAGTGAGTCGAAATATTTTAATCAAGCGAGATTATCCAAACAATTAGGAATTAAAAACTCCTATATAGACATTGGAGATTTTAAAAACGTAAACTCAAACAAGGGAGGTTACTCCGATAAACCATAATTGGCAATTTTAGGAGAATGGAGAATTGAAATATCTGGAATTTAAAAGCAACCGGTAATAGTAAAAGACTTCTTTCGGTCTTATTGAACCTCAATGGAATATGTTTTATTTAAAGGACGGAGAAGTGTGTGATCAACACACACACATATATGTATATGTTATGTAGTAATGATAATTATGAATATTAATAAAATAGTTAGGGGAAATTACACTAGAAGCAAGTGTTTTGCGTTTGACCGAATCGTTAGCAATCCGGATAAAATGCTTGGCGGCAGTTTTGAGCACAAATGCCGGTGAAGTCGATTTTGCCTGTCATCTTTTTAGGGGTCGAAGAAATAACTACAAGTTGAACACTGGGGTGATGTAATTGACTTACCCCCACCCCACAAATTTCAGGCCTTGTGCCCTTAGAAGACAAGATTATTATTATTGCTCTAGAAGCAAGCGTTTGACCGAATCGTTAGCAATCCGGACAAAATGCTTGGCGGCAGTATTGAGTACAAATGCCGCTGGAGTCGATTTTGCCTGTCATCTTTTTAGGGGTCGAAGAAATAACTACAAGTTGAACACTGGGGTGATGTAATCGACTTACCCCCACCCCACAAATTTCAGGCCTTGTACCCTTAGTAGACAAGATTATGGCGGCAGTTTTGAGTACAAATGCCGCTGAAGTCGACTTTGCCTGTCATCTTTTTAGGGGTCGAAGAAATAACTA
>NC_043014.1:47792144-47839644 GCF_006345805.1 Octopus sinensis | reverse complement strand
TTAGCCAGCGGGGTGGCGTCATTCGAAGGCTAAAACAATGCGAACGCATTGTGACCAGCGATGTGTAACAACATCTGATGGTCTGGTCGGTCACGTGACGTGATATATATGTATATATATATATATATATATATATATATATATATATATATATATAATCAATAATAACAAAGGGTAAAATTAATTAATTAAGAAGTAATCAATAATTTCACCCCTTCATTCGGCATGAAAAAAAGGACCATTTCATGGAAAACTCAAGTAATACTTAATAATTAGGGTTCAGCAAAGATTTGCTTTACCACATACCGAAGTTTAGAAATAGCAGCCCAAAAAAAACGTTAGCTATTTGTTCTACTTTAAAAAGGGACTCCCAGAGAAACCAAAATACTTGAAAACAATCCACCCCCCCCCCCCACACACACACACACACTACACTCCACGACACCTAATTCTCTTGCATGTCTTTGGTACCCTCTACAATTTACACAATCAACTATAAACGTATTTCGTTCAATAGTAGCTTTATATAGACGCAGACACATACATACATACACACGGCCTTTTATTTTTACGGCCGACGACCACTCCTCCTGAAAGTATCCCATTTCACAATAACGTGACAGTGAACCCAACCACTTGTAAAATTCTCTCATGCCCCTCTTATTTGCCACTCGCTATCTCAATGCCCCTCCCCTGCCTCGACATCGCCCCAGATTATCAGCTCCCACTGTTAGAAGAGGGGGTCACAATATTTGTGAAATGTCTACTGCAGCTCCCATCTTCTGGTTTCACACACACTCCCTTTCTATCTCTTTGTAATGTATATTATGTAAATATCTGTCATATAATAGGGAAAAGTCACCTGACTTGGTCTTGTGTCTAATATCCGTCACAAGTTCCTATACTTATCATTAATCATAGTAAACACACACACACAGCTACATACTCAATATTATTTCTCTCTCACACATACATACGTACAGACTTACGCACACACACACATGTAAGTTTTTGTGTATGTGCTTGTGTGTGTGTTTGTGTATATTCACACAACTTTTTTGTCTGTTTTGGTACATAACAGTGGTTAACACCATTCATACTCTTTTGCTTCAACTCTGGCAGTTAAAAAAAGACCCCAAACAAAACAAAAACGTTCACTCTTCCATTTTAACTACACCTAAAACAGATCTGGAGAGGGATTAACAACAGACGTTTGTGGCATGGTTCCAGCGACTGAAGACACTCGATGTAGCGCTTACATCAGTGATGTAGCACTTAAAACTAAACAATATCTAATCAATGTTGAAGTCAGTATTGACAGTGAACCGTTTAAAAATGTTAATGGATTGATTTTGATTTGTTGAGATACTTCTAGTTGCAGCAATTCTTGGATTGATACACGAGTTTGTTTTAACCGCCCTTGCTTCTTTTCGCCAGATTGGCTCCTTACCCCGTTCCCCTTTGTGTTTGCTTTCCCATCAGATGTTCTGAAGATTATTCACTGTGTGTGTGAGAGAGAGAGAGAGAGGGGCAACAGTATAATTGGGTGTGTAGCAGTTATGTATGTGTATATGTGTGTCCCTGGGTGTCCACTTTCGTTAGGTGATGAAGGTCACCACCTCAATAAAGAAGTGTGTGTGTGTGCTTGCAAGGGAATTATGGTCTCTAAGCCATTTTGTTAAGCCTATGTAATTATATTTCTTACTCGGAAACCTGCTCCATCTCCCATTTCTTCTTCTTCTGTTTTCTTAGTGATTCTTAAATGTCTTCAAACCATCATTATCTCTGTTTTGCTGTTACTTTACTGTTGTTGCTTAGCCTCAGGTCAAATTTGAAACAGACCTGTGATCACAGGTGTCCCAGCTGTGATTATGTTGTCTTTTTTCCTACACTCTACCTAGGGCTATATAATCTAATTTGTCCATTTTTTAAAATAATGTTTGGATATGATTTGAGAGAAATTTACCTGCTATTTCTAACATATTAAATGATCACTTAATGGCTATTACAGTGGCTTCTCATTCAATACCGGAACCATTGAAAACAGAATTTATTACAGGGAAAGAAAATGTAGGAAGTTGTGGTGCACTAGAGCACATATATTTTAACTAGATTTAGCCCTAGTATCTTACAGGTACTTCATTTGAGCCCTGGAGGGATTTGGCCTCACAACCTTCTTGTACCTGCCTTAGTTTAGTCACTTATTATAGTTCTGATTCTAAATATTGTTAGTAGTCAAGCAAGAAAAGCTTCCTTCTTTTTCTCCTCCATACCTGTTATATAATGTGGTTCACCCTGTAAAGTATATCTATTGAAGAATTTTGTTTTATTTTCTCTTTTGTTAATGAGACAAAATTAATTTCCTTCCAGTACTGAGTTCATATTCTACCAGAGGTGACTGTTTTGTAATTCTACAGATGTTAAAATAAATACCAGTAATATGTTGTGGTTGAGTCATAAAGAGAAATATTTTCTGCTAACTTTGTTTTAACGTAAAATGTTGATGATGGTTGAAGGTGTATAATAATAATAATAATTGTGTACAGTGCTCAGGTGCACTACAACTCATCTAAAGTGTATATATAATCAGGTGTAGTTTCGACGGATTTCGGGAAGCATGAGGTATATTCCAGCATTATTTGACTGCTTTCAGCCATGCGTTAGTGGTGATGCTGAGACATGATTATATAGAAAAATAATGCCTTACTCCAGTGACAATTACCATTTTTCTCTCCACCCAGAAACTAATTTAATAACAGTTCTTTATTGTTGTGTTGTTAGTAGAATTCCCGAGTTAAATATTCTCTAAACAATTCTATTTTCCTATGCCAACCACTGTACAACCTTGTACATTTACTTCATGATTCTCTCATTATTCATTTAGTGCAGTCAAGTTCATGCTTTACTGATAAGGTTGTAATAAGCCTGAAATTGATCTAGAGTTGCCTCCTATACTTGTCAAAATGATTAAAGCAATACTTATTGACTTATATTGTTATTTTTTTAATCATAGCACAGTTAATTTTTATTATCTGCTATTTCTAACATATATCATGATTGATGTATGCATGTATGATTATATATATATATATATATATATGGAGGCGCAATGGCCCAGTGGTTAGGGCAGCGGACTCGCGGTCGCAGGATCGCGGTTTCGATTCCCAGACCCAGTGTTGTGAGTGTTTATTGAGCGAAAATACCTAAAAGCTCCATGACGCTCCAGCAGGGGGTGGTGATCCCTGCTGTACTCTTTCACCACTCTTTCTTCTGTTGGGCTGCTCGCTTAGCCAGCGGGGTGGCGTCATTTGAAGGCTAAAACAATGCGAACGCATTTTGTGACCAGCAATGTGTAACAGCATCTGATGGTCTGATCGGTCACGTGATCACGTGATGTATATATATATCACGTGAGAGAAATTTACCTGCTATTTCTAACATATTAAATGATCACTTAATGGCTATTACAGTGGCTTCTCATTCAATACCGGAACCATTGAAAACATTAGAATTTATTACAGGGAAAGAAAATGTAGGAAGTTGTGGTGCACTAGTGCCTATATTTTAACTAGATTTAGCCCTAGTTTCTTACAGGTACTTCGTCACGTGATATATATATATATATATATATATATGTGGTACCAGTGCCGGTGGCACACAAGAAAACCATCCGAACGTGGCCCAGCCTCATCTGGCACCTGTGTCGGTGGCACATAAAAACACCATCCGAGCGTGGCCGTCTGCCAGCCTCGTCTGGCACCTGTGTCGGTGGCACATAAAAAACACCATCCGAGCGTGGCCGTTCGCCAGCCTCGTCGGCACATAAAATCACCCACTACACTCTCGGAGTGGTTGGCGTTAGGAAGGGCATCCAGCTGTAGAAACACTGCCAGATCTGACTGGCCTGGTGCAGCCTTCGGGCTCCCCAGACCCCAGTTGAACCGTCCAACCCATGCTAGCATGGAAAACGGACGCTAAATGATGATGATGATGATATATATATATAGGCTTGGTAGAACAAGTAGGAGAAATAGAACTCCTTAAATATGCTAGCACTAGCTTACCTCATTATTCAGCTTTCTGTGGATTTAACACTGCTGTTGTTAGTCCACACTCTTCACTACCACACACACCACATGTCCTCACTGCCACAGTATTATACTACCTCACATATCCTCCTTATCTCACTGTGTCCCCATACCACACACATCCTCACCGATACACCACATGTAATATTTGATGTTTATGAAGGTGAGGGCCTCAACTTTACCACCTCCTTGTGGAGCTGGGTTGCTGACCCAATGCCATGTCCTGTGAAACCTAACTATGGAACTATAAACATCACCACCATCAACATCGCTATATCGATGAGCCTCTCTTTCCCTGCCCTTTCATTCTGCTACTACTGTTTAAGTATTATTAATCTATTAGCTTTCAGATATTAATCTACTTGACTTTTGATTCTTTTGCAAACTGTTTACAATATCTAGTAATGTTTACCACCACCACCTTCTCTTATCTCACTCTATCTCTCACTTCCAGTCTCTCTCCTTTCTCTACCACCTTCCCCACTTACTGTTTTCTGTTCCTGTTTTAACCATTGTTTTATGTTCACTATGTAAATATTTAACCCCCACCCCATTTTACACACACACACACACACACACACAAACAAACATGCACTTACTTTTTTTATCTCTTATTTTTGATTTGCAGTAAGTTAAAAAAAAAAGCGACCAAGAGCTGAAAGTTTCATTGATAAGTGCCATGCACGAAACTGTGGGTCAATTAATCACTTTTGTAACTTTCTGCCAATTAAAAATAAAAGATAAAACAACATATACTCATTGAGTTCTATTTCTCCTACTTGTTCTACCAAGCCTATATATATATATAAATATAATAAAGGGCTCCCAAATAAGGAAGCCTAATTCACATATATATATAAATATAGGGATGGTATTATTAAAATACCATCACTAGTGGTAAGCAAATTATTAGCCGTACAGGCAAATTAATAAAATATGCCAGCCTCGTCTGGCCCCCATGCCGGTGGCACGTAAAACGCACCCACTACACTCTCGGAGTGGTTGGCATTAGGAAGGGCATCCAGCTGTAGAAACACTGCCAGATCAGACTGGAGCCTGGCGCAGCCTTCTGGCTTCCCAGACCCCACCTGAACCGTCCAACCCATGCTAGCATGGAAAACGGACGTTAAACGAACGATGATACATACAATATCAGATATGTACATATATATGCAAGGGTACTACATGAGTACCTATATCGCTAATTATAGAAGTCAGAAAGTACTTCTGTACCACCGAAAAATCACAAATCTATTACAGACAAGATAGGAAAAAATATCAGTGAACAATGATAATGTCTTACCTCAAATGGGTCAGAACAAGTAAATGCTGGTTAACTCGGTACCGGTTTCGAAATTTAGCGCCACCTAGACACGTGATTTCTCATCAGCCAAAGTCCGCCAGCTAAATAACTACTAACATTCTCCCCCATCATGCCTGTGAAAGTTCGCTTTATATATATATATATATTTATATATATATATATATTTATATATATATATATATATATGTTAGGAAGGGCATCCAGCTGTAGAAACATTGCCAGATTAGACTGGAGCCTGGTGCAGCCTTCTGGCTTCCCAGAACCCCGGTCGAACCGTCCAACCCATGCTAGCATGGAGAACGGACGTTAAACGATGATGATGATGATGATACATGCATACATCAATCCTGACCTTTAAATATTTAATACTTATTTTAATTGTTATTTTGTCTGTAATTGCAGTTTTTCACTCCATGTAATTAATGTTTTTCTATATTTACTTTTGGTTTCATTATCATCATCATCTTTAATAAAATATGACCAAGTAATTATTTGTCTCCATCCTTTTACTTAATATTTGGTTCAAAGCAGTGTTTGTTGACACTAAAAAAGCAATTTGAAGGCTACAATTAGCTGTACTCTCTTGTAATTATGCTGTTAGTTTGGAGAAGGTTGATGTGAAGTTTGTGTGTGATAGGATGGTATCATAAGCACTTTAGTGTTATAGACGGTTTTGCCTTTCATCTTTTCAGGGTTGATAAAACAAGTACCAGTTGAGCACTGGGATTGATGTAATTGATATATGATTTGCCTGGTTCTCTGTCGGTTATGACGACAAGTTCTGATTGATTCGATCAAAGGAATAGCCTGCTCGTGAAATTAACATGAGCACTGCACAGACATGTGTGCCCATAACCCTTTCGTTACCAACCTGGCTGAAACCGGCTCTGGATCTGAGTACAAATGTCTTGCTTCCATAAGTTTTGAATTAAAATCTTCTACCAAACCTTAGTCAAAATTTATGTTCCTAACACTAACTTAATGATAACTAAGTTATTTTAATAAATTCTTTGTTATATTTAAAGTAATTGAAAGAAACACAGAGCTTCTCAAAATAAATACAGTAACGAAAGGGTTAATGTAGTTCCCAGGGAGATTGGAGATTCAGTATGACAGAGAATGTGACAAGGCTGGCCCCTTTTGAATTACAGGTACAGCTCACTTTTGCCAGCTGGAGCAACGTGATATAAAGTGTCCTGCTGAAGGACACAATGCATTGCTAGGACTTAAGCTCATGACCTTGCAGTCATGAGCTGGATACCTGAACCACTGAGCCACATGCCTTCACTAATTAATCTACTCCTCCCTTAAAAGTGCCGGCCTTGTGCCAAAATTTGAAACAGGCGTGGCTGTGTGGTAAGTAGCTTGTTTAGCAACCACATGGTTCCGGGTTCAGTCCCACTGCGTGGCACCTTGGGCAAGTGTCTTCTACTATAGCCTCGGGCCGACCAAAGCCTTGTGAGTGGATTTGGTAGACGGAAACTGAAAGAAGCCCGTCGTATATATGTATATGCGTGTTTGTCCCCCTAGCATTGCTTGACAACCGATGCTGGTGTGTTTATGTCCCCGTTACTTAGCGGTTCGGCAAGAGAGACCGATAGAATAAGTACTGGGCTTATAAAAAGAATAAGTCCCGGGGTTGTGTTGCTCGATTAAAGGCAGTGCTCCAGCATGGCCGCAGTCAAATGACTGAAACAAGTAAAAGAGTAAAAAGAGAGAGTTATAGTCACAAGCATGGCCATGTGATTAAGAGGTTCACTTTGAGACCACATGGTGGTGTTTGATCTTGGCAAGTGTTTTCCTACAGTGGTCTTTGGTTCGCCAATGCTTTTCGAGAGCAATTTCCTGGGCATAAATATGTGTTGAAACCTGTTGTGTGTGTGTATGTATAATGTATGTATATCTGTCTTTTTAATGGTATTTTGAGTTGCATCTTTTTGTCATAAAGGCGACTTAGCAGTTTAAAAAGATCGATAAAATATGTACCACAGTGGATATGATTGGCTAAATATTCAAAGGCAGTGTCATAATATCATCATCATCATCATTGTTCGACCGTGGTCGAGACAATGGAATTTACCATGCTACGCCAGACTTCACGGTCCATCATGGCATTACGGAGGTCCTGTTGCTGGATGCCTGTATCCCTGGAGATTACATCAGGGTAGGACAGTGTGCGCCCTCTGGTATTGCGAGTAGATGGCTTCCAGAGGAGAAGAGTAGAAATTACCTCTTTTTCAGCTCTACAACAATGTCCAGCACACTGGACTCTCCTACCTTTCACAAGAGATGACACAGGTGGTAGTTTCCCATATATTTGCATATATTTGTCTGGTGCTACCCATAGTATGGCCACAGTACAGTAACTGAAACCAATGGAAGAAACAAGTGTCGGGATGTTCTATGTAGCAGTTTATATTTTTGAAAAGGGTGTATATTTGTAATTTCAAAATTCACTGGTCTTTAGTTTTTGACATACCTGACCTGACTGGGTTTCAGGGCACACACTTCATGGTATTATATTACTGAACTAACTGTTCAAAGGACAGATATTAAACATTTATCTCACATCAAACAGAAATCTGTGTACTGATAGACATGTAAATATTACTAATTCTCTCTCTCTCTCTCTCTCTCTCTCTCTCTCTATCTCCTTCCTCCAGTGTGTGTATGTGTGTATGGGTGCTTAGTAACTGATAAAGTTACTTATACAGTATTTTGAGTGATACATACTGTAATTATTCTATGATAATAATTGTTTCAAATTCTGAAACAAGGCCCACAGTTTTAAAGGGAGGGGGATACTTGATTATGTCAACCCCAGTACTTCACTGGTACTTTTTTTATTATTGAACCCCAAAGGATGAAAGGTAAAGTTGACCTCAGTGGGTTTTGAACTCAGAACATAAAGAGCCAGAAAAAGCGCTGTTGAGCATTTTGTCTGATAAACTAATGATTTTAGTAGCTTGCTGTCTTAATAATTGGAACTCCGTCCATACGACGATAAATATTACAGTTGATCTGATCAACAGAACAGCCTGCTCACGAAATTAACATGCAAGTGGTTGAGCACTCCACAGACATGCATACCCTTAATGTAGTTCTCAGGAAGATTCAGCATGACACAGAATGTGACCAGCGTGACCCTTTGAATTACAGGTACAATACATTCTTTTCCAGCTGAGTGGACTGGAGCAACGTCAAATAAAGTGTCTTGCTGAAGGACACAAAGCGCTGTTGGGAATCAAACACACAACCTTACAATTGTGAGCCAAATATCCTAACCACTAAGTCCCTAAGCCTTCACATTACCTTAATAACTTGCACTCTGTTGCTTATGCTGATGAGTGTTCCAGTTGATCCAATCAATGGAACACTAATATTAATTATAAGAATAATTCTTTCTAATAAAGGCACAAGAGTTGAAATCTTGGAGGAGGCTGTAGTTGATTATGTTGACTCCAACTGATGCTTATTTTTATCCACTCCAAAAGAATGGAAAGTGAAAGTAACCTTGGTGGAATTTGAATTGAGACTGTAAAGAGTCAGAAGAAATGCCACTCTGACACTCTAACAATTCTGCAAGTTCAATAATCATCATCATCATCATCATTTAGCGTCCGCTTTCCATGCTAGCATGGGTTGGATGGTTCAACTCGGGTCTGTGAAGCCGGAAGGCTGCATCAGGCCCAGTCTGATCTGGCAGTGTTTCTACGGCTGGATGCCCTTCCTAACGCCAACCACTCCGTGAGTGTAGTGGGTGCTTTTTACGTGCCACCCGCACAGGTACCAGACGGAGCTGGCAAACGGCCACGAACGGATGGTGCTTTTACGTGCCACTGGCATGGGGGCCAGGCGAGGCTGGCAACGGACACGAACGGATGGTGCATTTATGTGCCACCAGCACGGGGGCCAGGCGAGGCTGGCAACGGACAGGGGGTAAGTCGATTACATTGACCTGGCGTTTGACTGATACTGATTTTATCAACCCTGAAAGGATGAAAGGTAAACTCAACTTCAGCAGTATTTGAACTCAGAATGTAAAGAATTGGAGGAAATGCTGCTAAGCAC
The DNA here is from genome assembly GCF_006345805.1 of Octopus sinensis. Taxonomy (NCBI): domain Eukaryota; kingdom Metazoa; phylum Mollusca; class Cephalopoda; order Octopoda; family Octopodidae; genus Octopus; species Octopus sinensis. The sequence goes on along the minus strand of NC_043014.1, from coordinate 47,830,161 downwards.
TTTTTTTTTCCTCACACAATAATGTTTCATCCAGCTCAACACCGTAATAATAGTTTCAAATTTTGGCACAAAGCCAGTAGTTTTAAGGAGAGTAGGGATTGTTGATTACATTGACTCCAGTACTTGATGATGGACAGAGGTGTCCTTAGCAGGACTTGAACTCAGAATACACACAGCTGGAAGAAATGCTGTAAATTAATTTGTCTGATGCAGTAAGGATTCTTATTTCTTTATTGCCCACAAGAAGGGACAAACAAGGACAGACAAACGGATTAAGTCGATTACATTGGCCCAAGTGCGTAACTGGTACTTAATTTATCGACCCCGACAGAATGAAAGGCAAAGTCGACCTCGGCGGAATTTGAACTCAGAACGTAAAGACAGACAAAATACCACTGAGTATTTCGCCCGGCATGCTAACGTTTCTGCCATCTCGCCGCCTTATAGACATTGCAGTAAGGATCCTGTCAGCTCACTGCCTTAATAATAACAATTTCAAATTTTGGTACAAGGCCAGCAAATTTGGAAGAGAGGGCTAGTTGATTACATCTCTGTACTTAGCTGGTGCCTATTTTATTGGCCCCGAAAGGATGAAAGGCAAAGTTGACCTTGGTGGAATTTGAACTCAGAACATAACGACAGGTGAAATACCGCTAAGCATTTTGCTTGGCATGTTAATGATTCTGCCAGTTCGCCACCTTAATAATAATCTTCTTTACTCTAGCCATAAGGCCTGAAATTTTTGGGGAGGGGGCCAGTCGATTAGATCAACCCCAGTACACAACTGGTACTTAATTTATTGACCCCGAAAGGATGAAAGGCAAAGTCGACCTTGGTGGAATTTGAACTCAGAACATAAAGACAGGTGAAATACTGTTAAGCATTTTGCCCAGCATGGTAACGATTCTGACAGTTTACCACCTTAATAATGATAACAATTCTTTCCAATTTTGGAATAAAGCTAGTAACTTTTGTGAAGTGGGTTAGCTAATTAAATCAGCTTATATTACTTATATTATCGACCTTAGAAAGCTGAAAAGGCAAAGTTGACAAAATATTGTTGTATCATGGAACTTCAAGTTTACACTAGTTTTGACTCTTATCTTTAAATGTTCAGATTTTGTGAGCTCCTCCACCTCCTTTTCTTCATCATCATCATCACCACCACCACCACTATAATTGTAGAATTACATTTATGTTTATTATAGTTTTATGGGATTCTAAAATAAGGAAGACATTAGCACTGGTTTCCCTCAAGAACAGAACTATATAAATGAGAAAAAAACTGTTACTTTTACCTCTCATATTCCTGACAGTGAAGTACCTTCATCCTTTAAATAAAAATAAATGCGCCCTTTTTAAAGCCTAGCCAAGCTCATGGGCCCGGTTTCCTGGTTTCTATGGCATATGTGTTCCCCAGCTGGATGGGACACCAGTCCATTGCAGCGTTACTCATTTTTGCCAGCTGAGTGGACTGGAGCAATGTGAAATGAAGTGTTTTGCTCAAGAACACAATGCATCGCCCGGTCCAGGAATCGAAACCACAATCTTACAATCATGATGCTGACACCCTAACCACTAAGCCATGCGCCATCACTCATCCTTTAAAAGTCAATACTTACGTTGTTGTTCAGCTCTAGACCCGTCTTGATCCTGAAGACTTATGATCAAAACATTCCAGTTGAAATTATCTTTTTGTTTATCTATATTGGTCAGCGTGTACATAGTTTTCCTTTTTTGGGATATTGCATGGTTTGTGGAAAATTTGGCTGCAGTTTCTAGCATGTCAAGCACACCACATAGAGGTTTCTTTGTTGGTTTATCAGAACTAATAAACATTAATGGTGGTAGGAAGAGAATTTCAGAGGGTTGGCTTTATGGATAGGAAGAATTTGCAGGATGACAGTGGGTAGTGTGAGACATAGGAGGAAGAAACCAAATAGTGAGCGAAGATGGTGGGGGACTCAGATGTAATGAGAAGAGCTATTCTAATTTCCACTGATTATACAAGTCTTTGAGTCTATATGGTGGAAATACCCATCAGAAGAATTATAAGGGATTCCAGTTACCACTAATTCTAGAAATCTTTTTGACCTGTCTGATGGAGGTACCCATGAGAAGATTTATCTTTCATTCCAATTAACATAAAATCTTTGTCATTTGTAGAAGAACTATCTTTACTTTGTGCTCCAGCTGGACTCCTGGTAACCATAGAACTGAACAGTTTCTGTTAAAACCTCATTAAATACCAATCTCGCCAGATAAAAACTACCACCAATCTCACCAGATAAAAACTACCAAAAACTACTACCAATCTCATCAGATAAAAACTACCAAATAAAGCTTTTAATTAATAATTCTTTGTCTTAGCTCAAGGTCATATATGTATATGTGAAGGGTCTAGTTGATTAAATTGACCTTAGTTTATTACTGGTACATATCCTAATGGGATTTCAGCTAGAAATAACAGAAAAATAGATTCTGAAAGACATTTAGTTTGGTTGTCTTCTCTTTCTACCAGTCAATATCCTTGAAATTCTTTCAGTCTTTGGATTCACATGTCACAGTCTCAGGCATATCTATTACTTTTTTTTTACCAGTTCTTCACATAATTATAGTCACAACTTAGTTTATGGCAAGTAAAAGATGTAAATCATGAAACAAATTTATCAATAAATTTGACAGTAATTTTTCAGTAAAGGCCTGCTGAGAAATATATCTTTCAAATGTGTTAAGTTTTATGTAGACACACGTCCTAGATCTTTCTCTGTGACAAACCTGGCATCAGATTTCAATTTAAGAATGTCATAGAAGCTATTATGTTAAAGCAGATCTTTGTACAAAAACACACACCATAAAATAGAACATCTGACAGGTTTAATCAATGACTAAAATTTACAAGTCATTGTCTTAAAATTTATTATTCTCTATACTTGTACCCACTGCATATGTGACCTGAAACCAACCCATGTTATACCAAGCTATTTTATATTATCACACTACGTTGGTGTTTGAAGTGGTATACTGTATCAGTGTGTGTATGTGTGTGTATGTGTAATGGCTCACTCCAAAATTATATGTGACTAGCAGTATCGCCCGGCGTTGCTCGGGTTTGTAAGGGAAATAACTATATAAGCATTTTTAGAGAGTTACTTCCCTTATAGATGCCAATACGGGCTTTCTTAGCCATTTCTATTTTGGTGTCTTCAAGCTATGAAGTCGTTGTTCTAAAAGAACGCTGGTCTCCTTGACAACGCTTTACGACGTTGATTTCCTTACACTCCCTTCCCCACAGCTTCACGAGGGAAGGAAGAAGGGGGAGAAGCAAACACAGGTGCAGGTGTTTGAGCGTGGACGCCAACTCCGCCGCCATCGACACACGAAAAATTATGCATTAAAATGGAATAAAAAATGATGTTAAATTATTTTTAAAATCGTAGACTCATCGTAGACGCGCGCTAATACTCAGACGGGCTCGATATTAATCACGACTATAAGATACCCGAATTTGGTTAAACTGCACCGCAAAATGTGGGAGTAGTTAGGAATCTAAATCGAAGGGGACAGACACTCACACAACTACAGTTTTATATATATAGATTAGTTATTTCTAAGTACAGTGTTGACAAAAGAATAATTGGAAATAAAACGGGAGTCCATGGTTGTGTAATTAATATCATCAAAACTCTTCTAGCTGAAGTATAACGGTTAAATAATTGGAAGTAAACAAAAAATAAAATGCTAAAAACAATAATAATAAGAAGAAGAAGAAAAAGAATGAAGATGATGATATATTCTTGTTCAATTTGAATATAAACTTTACAAATATATGTCAACAAATTAAGACACTCTTTCATTCTAGATCAATTCCACTCCCTCTTTACACCCTTTACACACATCCACACCTGAAAACAGGTTCCTATAAACATTTCAGTCTAGGTTTGAGCAACTAACACATTTTCGTATTGGACTGAGCTAACTACTCCCATAATCCTTGCTCTTGCCCCATCTGGCTTTTTACTTATACAAATAGGTGATTTTCTTTGTAAATAGCCTCTTTCCTACATAAAGCATTGAATACTTTTAGACATGACCAATATTTTACTAACCTTTACAGATAAGAAACTATGATTCTACTCTGTGTACCTTAATTAAACATTTCTAATTAAAAAAAATTTTTTTTTATTTCACATTGTATTTCACTTTGCCAGTCACCTTGTTGATACACTGTCTTGCCTTATCTCTAGTTTTTTTTTTCTTATTTTACCACGAGGTTTCTTTATTTGTCACCATTTTGATTTTTTTTTAGTCTGAAAGTAGTTCAGGTTATAGCTGTATTTGTTTATCTATTCCCCTATATGTATATATGCATGTGTGTATGTGTATCTGTATTCTAAATCTTCCTGTGTATATATTTTTATGTAGAACTACCCCAATCATTTGCTTTTCTCCCCATTTTTTTGCATTACATTTTCCTCATATTTTTACGACAGTTTAGACCCACTTTTTCTGACTTCTTCCTCACCACACACACGTATATGTTAATTCGGTGATCAATAAGAAAGAACCCAATAATAGAGTAAAGAGACAGGATTTTTATTGACTTCTTACATGATCAGATATTATGACTCTTATTTTTCAGAAGAGACAAGAGTCAAGAGTTATATCTGCTGAGTGGTTGGTGTTAGGAAGGGCATCCAGCTGTAAAAATCCTGCCAAAAACAGTCACAGAAGTCTGGTGCAGGCTTCTACCTGGCCAGCTCTTGTGAAATCGTCCCACCCATGGAAGGTGGATGTTAACCCTTTAGCATTTAAACTGGCCATATCCGGCCAAAAGTATTCTACCTGTTTTATGTTCAAACTGGCCAGATCTAATCTCTCACACCAGCCCTACAATATCGTTTTAAAAATTAACAGCTACCTCATCAAAATCTCATGGCTACAAGATAATGCATGATTCGTTCAAAACAGTGTGGATGAAAAAGCATTAATTTTGGCAGAATAATGCAAACACTAAAGGGTTAAACGACGACGATGATGATGATGTGGTGTCTGAAGACAATATCCAGTTTGTGTGTGTGTGTGCAGGCAATTTTTTGTTGCTACATCCTTTTAAACTGGTGCTCAAGCAATTTAAACTATTCACACACCAGAGTTCCTTTGCTTTCTAATCTAACCTTTATTCTACCTGGTCTCTCTTTTCATCCATTGAGCTGAATATTCCTCTCTACCATTTTCTTTTCTGTCACTTAAATCCACTGATATACAAGCAAAAATCTAATCCCATTCTTTTAATTTCATCCTTGTGGCATTTATTTTTGTGTTGCCACCATAATTGTTATAATATGTGTGTGTGTAATTTCACTTGTTAATTTCCATAGATGGGATTATTCTACATAAGCTATCTAACTGGCTAGTTTTCTAAAATTTGTTCTTGTTCTTCAGTTTCCAATCTAGATCTGACCCTTAGACTTTCAAACTAAACAGACATTTAAACAGTCACACTTTCAGATTTAACACTACCTATTATTTCTTTCATATTTTCACACTGTTTCTCTTAAGCTTTTCCCCTCTCCTTGCTTTCCTTCCTTCTATCCTGTATTCACCTATAAGATTTTTCCCAATTAGCTCTATAAATCAAAATAATAATAATAATAATTGAAAGAAATTTATAAGCTGATTTATCTAAATATTAAAGATTCCACTTTTCAAGTATTGAGTTCTTTATCTATACTTGTTCCCATGAACAAGTACATCATGTTGGTGTGTATGTGCATATATACATACGCATATGTGTGTGTGTATATACATAGATAGATAGATAGTATATATGTGTATAAGTATTGCCATTACTACATCATTTTCACCATTAACACATGGTGGATTAAGCCTACCTAGATTATTGATAATTACCTATAATCTCTTTATTTCACGTGCATTAGTGTTCTTGTTATTAATATAATGGACTTCAGACCCAGCCTATTCCAAACTACTCCTAGTCATCTCCGTTTACCCTCTAAAATAGCACCACTATTGTTTTATGAGTAGTAAGTCACTACACTCCTACAAGCTATGCAAATCTGAGACAGTGGGGAATCATCTATGTGGTTACTTGAGCTGCTAGATATAGAAGCCAAATATCTCTCAAATCATAGCTAGTACATTTTAGATCATGGGTATGCTGGGTCAGGACTGATCTGGTCTCTAAACAGCAGCAAAATCCTGAGTACTTGTTGGACAACTGACTACAGCTATTGTGATTTGTTCCTGAATAACACTGTTTGATCCAGTTTGTATGACTGAACCAAACATTCATGTTCTGGTGTAAAGTTACTAGGAATATGTATTGCCTTTTAGGTTCTCTGTTACCTTCAGAAATTATCGTCTTGCCTCTGTGACTGAGTTTGTTATAATTGGTGATGGGAAAGTTCAATCTGTTTCCAACAATTGCCTCCAGATTATGTAAGCTGTTCACTTCCCACCTGCTGCAGAATTAATAAAGCAACAACTTACACCTATTTCAGGAAATTTAGGCTTTGTGTAAATTACACATTATGTTTTAAATTAGACATTTACATTAGAATGTCCATCTATTATTCTCCAGCTTTTGTCAAGTCCTCTTTACTGCTTCTTTGTGTATTACATTCTAGCGTCTACATTTCAGTTGTCTGTATAATCAAACTAGGGACCGGCTGAAAGCGTTTTCTTTTTATTTCAATGCTTACTTTCCAATTTACTAGCTTATTCCACTGTCAATAGCCTGTCAATGGTTTATAATTCTACCAGCTGTTGCAGACACTTATGGCTGTTTATTCTGGCATAAATGACCAATTAGCTGTCTAATTGTTTGATGCAAGCAATTCCATTTACCCACAGCTGAATATATTTCATGTGTTTCAGTAGTTTTAGATAAATGGATAACTTAATACAAGACATGCATACATACACATGCACACACACACACACACGGCTACTCGCTACGGGCAACACTGCTTCAAGTATAATTTTTTTCTTTTAGATTTCCCTTTTTTTTATATAATTTCAAAGTAAGCTTACTTTTGTTCTTTTATTCTTGGTAAAAGTATTCTAGAAATTCATTTACTTCAAACTATGCTTCGTTTTATTACAGAATTTACCAATATTATTGGTACAGTTCTCCGCCTCCTAGAGACAACTGTTATTGTTTTTGTTATAGGTAGGAGTGCCATATTAAATATCTTGTAGTATTTAGTTGTTGTTTAGCCCTAGGTCAGTCTTCACTGAGTAAAACTCTGATCAAAAGAATTCTAACTGCAATTGTAAAATTTACTTTATTCACTCATAGTGGACTTACAACTACATTATCCAATATCTTACTGTTTTTAACACATAGGATGTGAGGGAAACTTGTTTGCTCTGTTAGTAACTTCAGTAACCACGTTTTGTAAAACTTTTATTTTTGTTTTATATTAAAATCCTGCAGGAGTCAACTTTACATTTTTATCCTTCTATAAGATTTCAACAAAAAAAAAAATAAAGAAAGCCTAATTTTTTGACATGTGTCTAAATTAAAAATAATTATTATTTGTCATCATTAGAAGTGGTGATTATTATTTATCATCTTAGGGTGGTGGATTGTTAGAAATGTTAAAGTATCAGAAAAAAAGTCCTTGCTCTTTGTATTCTGAATTCACATTCTACTGGGGTCAATTTTACTGTCCATCTTCTTGGGGTTGATAAATTAACCCTTTAGCATTTAAACCAGCCAAATCTGGCCCAGATATCCTACATGTTTTACATTCAAACTGGCCATATTTAGCCTCTCACACCCAGCTTACACTGACATTCTAAAAATAAACAATCACATTGAAACCGTAAAGATATAAGATAATGCATGATTAATTCAAAACAATTTGAATAAAAAACATATTATATTTAACTGTAATCTGAATGCTAAAGGGTTAAAGTACGAATACCTTCCCTCAAAAACTACTGTGATTATTGCAGAGCACTGGACTAAAGTTCTAACAAAATTAATTTTCATGTTTGCTTCTGAGATCAAATCCTGACAAAGCTGAGTTTTCTCTTTAACCCTTTTGTTACTGTATTTATTTTGAGATGCTCTGTGTTTTTTTTCAATTATTTTAAATATAACAAAGAATTTAGTAAAACAACTTAGTTATCATTAAGCTAGTGTTAGGAACATAAATTGTGACTAAGGCTTGGTGGAATATTTTAATTCAAAACCTATGAAAACAAGACATTTTACCACAGAGCCAGAGCCGGGTTAGTAACAAAAGGGTTAATGCTTTATACAAATCCCCACTTCTGTTTATTTGGTTAAGATCTAGTCTTAAAAATGTCTTTGTTGTTAAAAATTTCTAACAGTGATAAAATGTCAGAAATTTGTAAAGGTTTATGGGTGTGTAGTTGATTCAATGAAACTCAGTATATAACTAGGAGTTATATATGAACTCCAGCAGTATAAAAGGCAGGTTTAACATGGTTTCAATTCATAGTGTAAAGAGAAGTCATCATTATCATCATCATCATTTAGCGTCTGTTTTCCAGGCTAGCATGGGTTGGACGGTTCAACTGGGGTCTGTGAAGCTGGAAGGCTTCATCAGGCCCAGTCAGATCTGGCAGTGTTTCTACGGCTGGATGCCCTTCCTAACGCCAACCACTCCGTGAGTGTAGTGGGTGCTTTTTACGTGCCACCCGCACAGGTGCCAGACAAGGCTGGCAAACAGCCACGAACGGATGGTGCTTTTACGTGTCACTGGCACGGGGGCCAGGCGAGGCTGGCAACGGACACGAACGGATGGTGCTTTTACATATTTAATAATATTTAATAATAATAATTATTTTATCTACTTTTGTACTTGTCCTTCTATGAATTACTTATTTGAATTGAAATGTTTTGTCTTGGTATTGTGTTCAATATAACTGACCAATTGATTTCTATATTTCACTGTAGAGAGGTAATCAATCATGGATAAACTACCCAAAATTCGAGATGTTGAGAAAGAAAAGCTCTATGGCTATGTCTATGCAGTTTCAGGGCCTGGTAAGTTACATTTTCTTACTGCTTGTTGTTGTTGTTGTTATTGATCTTTCACTCCTCCTATCACCTTTGAATCTTGTATCTCTCCTTTCATTTCATTTCCCCTTCATCTTGTCTTTTGTCTTCAATTTTCACTACCCACTCCGATTCCTTGTTAACCTTGAAGTGTCTGTCCCACTTCTGGTACTTTCTGAGCTAGTAATGTCTAAGCTGTAAGTCACTAAATTAAACTGTTCTCAACCATCCACTCAATTGATTTACTCTTCTACTACTATCTCACCCCCACCACCCTCTAGCTCCTCAGTCAACTGAGCCTGGTACATTTCAAGGTCATGCTACACTGTCTCTTGACCTTGTTCACTCTTTATTCTCTGGGCCATTGTGATACTACCAATATATTGACCTTGAATGACCTTCACCTAGAAACACTTCATACCAGTGGTTCTCAACCTTTTTTAATGTCTGGGCCAGATCCAAAACCTGATCCTTTTTAGGGGTCCACATCAAAAAATATAAAACACAAGAAAAATTACTATATTTATAGAAGGAAGACTGCTGAGGGCTGCAAGTAGGATGCTTGAGGACTGCATGCAACTCCAGGAGCTGTGGTTGAGAACTACTGCTTTATACAGTCTGACTGGGTGTAGATGGGTATAAAAAAAACAAACTATTTTTCTGCATTTATACACAGCTTAACATTTATTGAAGTGGAGGAAATGAAACTGTGTGACATTGATAGCTTTCTGTTAAGATAAGAGTGAAATAAAATAGCTGCATCAGGGAATTGAAATCCCTATCACTGAATTTACTCAGTTAGCATTTTCCTCTATTCAGTTATCTATCTATTCGTCTGTCTGTCTGTCCATCCTGCGTGTGTGTCATCATCATCATCATCATCATCATTTTCCTGTATTTTCTTTTACCCAGAGCCAGGAACTTTACAGCATTCCCTAATATATATCATCATCATTGTTCGACCATAGTCGAGACAATGGAATTTACCATGCTACGCCAGACTTCACGGTCCATCTTGGCATTACAGAGGTCCTGTTGCTGGATGCCTGTATCCCTGGAGATTACATCAGGGTAGGAGAGTGTGCGCCCTCTGGCATTGCGAGTAGATGGCTTCCAGAGGAGGAGAGTAGAAATTACCTCTTTTTCAGCTCTACAACAATGTCCAGCAAACTGGACTCTCCTACCTTTCACAAGAGATGACACAGGTGGTAGTTTCCCATATATTTGCATTTTGGTTGGATGGCGCTTCCACGAGAGATTTTGAGCTCTAATATATATGGGAAGAAGGATCAGAGGTAGGGAGATGATGGGTGGGTAAATGTTGCAAAAGTGTGTGTGGGAGAATGAGAAATATATAGTGAGAGGGGTGGAAATCCCCAGAGGTACATAGGGGTGAGTCAATAGGTAATACTTCAGGGGAGAGGGAGGGATAATTGGTAGTACAGAAAAAGGTGATGACATATGTAGTTCTGCTCACATTTAAATACTGTTGCAGAATACTGCAGTAGTTAGGAGAGTCATGGAGGGATGAGTGGTAGGGAGATGAGGGAGTGCGAAGGCTTGACAGAGACAAATTGGGTAAGGAGCTTAGTGCATTTATGCATTGTAGTTCCAGAATCTCAGCTTTGCTGTGGTGGATAAGTCTTTTCAAGCACCTCATATTGGCACTCATCTTGATCTTTCTCATCTCTTCTGAGATGCTAAAAATCTTGGGATCATTCTTCACTAAATGATCTGTATGGGGATCTACTGGAACATCGACAGAGAAGACATCAGCAGATGCATTTAAGGCTGGTCACGACTGGTTTGATAATTTCAGGAAGAGGACTGGTGTTCATAGCATCGTCAGGTATGGAGGAGGAGCCTGTTCTGACACAAAGGCAGCTGAGGATTTCATGCATGAATTCTGACAGCTCATCACAGCCAAAGGGTACATTGCACAGCAGGTATTGGTGAAACTGGCCTTTTTGGGGGAATAAAATGCTCAGAAGAACCTTCATAACCGCAGAGAAAAAAATGCCAGGCCACAAACCTATGAAAGATATGCAAAGTCTTGCCCTTTGTGCCAATGCGAGTGGAGACTTGAATATTAAGCCGCTCCTTGTCTGCCATTTCAAAAACCCATGAGCATTCAAGTCACACAAAATCCTGAAGAACTGTAGATCATGTGAAGGGCAAGCGTTAAAGCCTAGCTTACTAGGCAATTCTTCACCAAGTGGGTCAACCTTATCTTCGGACCAGCAGTGAAAAGTACCTTCTGGAGAACAATCTTCTTTTCAAGGCTCTCTTCATCCTTGACAGTGCTCCTGCTCACCCTCCTAACTTTGAAGATGATATCATGGATGAATTTAAATTCATGCAATACCACCTTTTTCTTGCAGTCCATGGACTGACAGGTGATTTCTAATTTTAAGAAATTGTACACCAAACCTCTGTTTTGTCATTGCTTTGAAGTCACCAAAAATACAAATGTAATCATTTGTGAGTTTTGGAAGGAGCACCACAACATTGTTAACTGCCTAAAAATCATCAATATGGCCTGGTAGGGTGTAATGAGGAGAACACTTGAATTCTGCATGGAGGAAACTGTGGCCTGACTGCATATCCGGAAGAGACTTCGAGGGGTTTGAGTTTGAGACACCTGTAGTCGAGGAGATAGTGTCTCTTGGCAAGTCCATTGGCCTCAAGGTTGATGATGGGATATAAATGATCTCATCAAAGAACATTCAGATGAACTGATGACAGATGAACTCTTGCAGCTTCAGGAGCAGCAGCATTTGGATGCAGTAGAAGAGATTGGTTTCTCAGAGGAGGACAGCAGAGAAGTCTTATATCTACAAGTGACATAAAGGCAGTGTTGGCCAAGAGGCAGTATGTTTCTGAATTTGTAAAAAAGTATCATCCTGAAAAAGTATTTACAGGTCGTGCAGCTGCATTATTTGATTCTATTCCTCTGGTGTATTTTCATAACATTCTGAAAGGCAGGAAAAAGCAAACTTCTTGATACGTTTCTAATGAAATGACCTGCAAGTGTGAAAAGTGTAGAAAATGCGTCCAAAAAGCCTAAATTAAATGAAGTGAGAGAGAAAACGTCAGAAACTGTTCTTCCTGAAATCTTAATGGAAGGGGATTCTCCTTCCAAACAATCCTCCTCCTCCTCTCTGCTTCGTTGTCTTCCTTACATACACATCATCCCATCATTAAGGTAATTAAATTACTAAAACCAGTTTACATGTTTCTTTTGCATTCTCTTTTATTATGTTTTTATAATTGTCATTTTCCTTATAACTGCACCTTTATTGTTTTAAAAACCCATAAAAAAGGATTTTGGGGTTGGGGTTGGAATGGATTAATTATATTTTAACTAATTTCAACGGGGAAAATTGATTTGTAACTTGTAAAACAAGCTTGGTCATGGAACGAATTAAACTCGTGCTGCAAGGTGTCACTGTATTAGATTTCATTTGCAATCATCCAGATTTAGAATCCTCATCACCTGTTCATTTTCCGTGTTGTGGGTCAGATGGTTTGACAGGATTTGGTGAGTTACAGGGTCACATGCTCTCAGCCAGCTTTGGCATGGTTTTTTAGATGCCCTTCCTTTAAAGTGTGTACTAAGTGCTTTTTTTTTTGTACTACCAGCACTAGTGATTGCCAAGTAACTTGCAAGATAGGAAAGAGCAAGAAAAAGAAAAAAAGAACCTCTTAACTAAGTGGAGGGAGTATTTGAGTGGACAGAGAGGTGGTTTTATTCTAAGGACCAGCAGGAGTGAATTAATGTCATTAGCAACAATTATACACTCTGAAACATCATTTACTAAATTAAAGAATTTCTATGTTAGTAAAAGTAATTTAAACAATGATAGAAGCTAGAAGCTTATAACAACTGTTATAACAATCGACTGTCATAATAATGCCTACTTTTAACATTAATGAAACTTTAAAATGTCAACAATAGAGGTATTGATATCACAATCTGTTTAACATCCACTTTTCTATGCTTGCACTGGTTGGACAGAGTTTATTGAAAGAGATCTTCTTATTTCTTCATTACCCACAAGGGGCTAAACATAGAGGGGACAAACAAAGGGATTAAGTCGATTACATCGACTCCAGTGCATAACTGATACTTATTTAATTGATCTCGAAAGGATGAAAGACAAAGTCAACCTCGGTGAAATTTGAACTCAGAATGTAATGGCAGATGAAATACCGCTAAGCATTTTGCCTAGCGCACTAACGTTTCTGCCAGCTTGCTGCCTTAATTAAAGTAGTTTTTCTATGACCATATGACCTTCTTGTTGTCACTCTTAACTGTTTCTAAGCAAAATGATATTTCCCCAAAGTCAGACATATTTTCACAGAATATTGGAAATGGATGACACTGCTTGTATGATGGTGTAACTCCTTTACAACTATCATGTGGTGTCAAGAAAAGAAGACACAACTATATACATACACATACATATGCACAAACATACATAAATATACACACACATGTGCATGCGAAGGGCTTCTTTCAAGTTCTGTCTACCAAATCTACTCACAAAGCTTTGGTCAGCCTGGGGCTATAGTAAAAGACATGTGCCCAAAGTGTCATGTAATGGGACTGAAACTGAAACCTTGTGATTGGAAAGCAAACCCCTAAACCATACAGCTATGCCCACACATTTCCCCTGTTGGTTTGGTGAGAAAGAAGTGGGGCATCACAGACTCTTCTCAAGACCAGTAAGATTGCTGTTAATGTCCTGCTCGAACTGTTTCAAGTCAACAACCACTGGAAAATATGTGCAGGGTGTAGGTGTAGTGGTTGATATTCTTAGAAGGAAGGACTGGGTATATTGATAAGTGTAAACATAGGGTGGAGTATGAACAGAATATGGGTGACAAGAGAAGAAGGGACAAGTAAGTTAGACATGACAGAATGGAGGAAACAAGATCGGTTAACTGTGTGGAGCAGAGGCCATGATAGAAGCAGTAAAAAAAGTAGAGAGAGGAGACGCAATATGTCTGTGGGATAGAGGTTGATGTTTAGGACAAAGATGTATGTTAAGATCTTGTTGAGTGTAAAGTGTCTTTTTAGTTATACAAGGATGATGATGGTGAATGTAGTGGAGGTGGTGGTTGGCAGTGGCAACAGTGATCTGTTATAGTGTCAGTGTTACCTAATCTACATATTTTATGTTAAATTATTAAGGTAACTATCCAAATATTCCTGTTTATTTTTATTGCTAAAGCATTGGGGACATATGCATGAAAATGAACAAGAAGTGCCATCTCTTTTGTGTGTCTCTTACACATTCTCCTTGTATATATATGTGCATATCACACACATATATGTAAAAACAAGTCGGGATAGAAAATGCTAAAATAATTTTATAAAGAACATTTCAGTACCGGTTTCAGTCATTGAGACCTTTTCAACTAACAATTAAATAATTAAATTTAGAAAAATTAAAAGAAAAGTTTTTTTAAAAGAATATTTGTATGGTGTTCAAATATAAGTGGCATTTTCCTTGTTTCTGCCTTTCTCTGTCTCTCTTGTTTACTCTTGTGGGTTCGAGGTCGTTATATATATATATATATATATATATATATATATATATATATATATATATATATATATATATACTCTCTTTATCTTTTATTAAACTTTTGATATTTATTTTGATATTTATATTAAAAAAAAAAATTAATTAATTAATTAATAAATAAAATTATATATAAATATAAAAATATACATACATACATATATATATATATATTTGTATATATATATTTAAAATTTATAAGTTTAAATTATTTAAATTAATTTTATGTATTGGCTTATGGTTTTCACTGTTTGATTTGCCTAATAGTGGTTTTATCTCTAATTTAATATAATATGATATATATATATATAATGTATCTTTTTACTTAAAAGTAGTTATTTGTTTAGGCAAAAACTAAATCTAAATGTAATTTGGGAGAAAACAACGTTATTAAAATCTAAATAGAATTTGAGAAAAAGTGTTATTTTTATATAAAAAAAAAATCCACTTGTTTTTCCTTGATTTATTTAAATTCTGTGTAGTAGTGATGATAATAGTAGTAGTTGTTAAACAGTTTTACCAGCCACTGCAAAATTAGTTCACTGACAACAGATTTTATTGTTAAAAATCAAAATTCCAGACAGTATTTGTTAGTTGCTGAACCTTAGTGTTAGGGTCATACAAACAAGTGTTGTTTGCTTCAACATAAAAAGTTAACAGGATATAAATATGTTTGAGGATCGTCTTCATAATATTTCCAACAAACTCTTTGCTATTTCAACCACTCCTACGGTTTTCCCATTACTTTCCTGTAATGTACGATAATGGAATATGTAAACTGTTAACCCGAGAGACAACAGAATACAGTATAGTCACCTTACGCAAACAGTCACATGTTAGCCCAATATTACCAACAGTAGAACAGTGACTGTTGACCTAATTTGATAACAGTTGTCGTTGACCTAATTAGACAACAATACTGGTGTTAGCCCTATCTTTGATAACTAGATCTGTCACAGTTAACCCTTTGCTATATTTTAGCCGGTTATAGCTAATGTTAGCTCTGCAATATATTAAGCAATCAGCATCAATGGTAACCCTGTTGTACATTTTGTAATAGCCATCCATGCTAGCCTTGTAATTTTTTTTTGGAAGCACTCCGTCGGTTACGACGATGAGGGTTTCGGTTGATCCGATCAACGGAACAGCTTGCTCGTGAAATTAACGTGTAAGTGGCTGAGCACTCCACAGACACGTGTACGCTTAATGTAGTTCTCGGGGATATTCAGCGTGACACAGAGAGTGACAAGGCCGGCCCTTTGAAATACAGGTACAACTGAAACAGGAAGTAAGAGTGAGAGAAAGTTGTGGCAAAAGAGTACAGCAGGGATTGCCACCACCCACTGCCGGAGCCTCGCGAAGCTTTAGGTGTTTTCGCTCAATAAACACTCACAACGCCCGGTCTGGGAATCGAAACCGCGATCCTACGACCGCAAGTCCGCTGCCCTAACCACTGGGCCATTGCGCCTCCAGCCTTGTAATAATACAGTCCTATACCATATTACACAATTTATAGTATGTTAGCCTTATAGTATATTGTAATAAAGTAGCAGTCAATAGGGCAGCTATTAGTAATACTATGAAGTAGTATTTTACTGTTGTTTAACCCTTTCATTACCGTATTTATTTTGAGATGTTCTGTGTTCCTTTCAATTAATTTTAAATATAACAAAGAATTTAGTAAAATAACTTAGTCATAATTCAGCTAGTGTTAGGAACATAAATTGTGGCTAAGGTTTGGTGGAAGATTTTAATTAAAAACTTATGAAAACAAGACATTTGTATTCAGAGCTAGAGCCGGTTTCAGCCGGGTTGGTAACGAAAGGGTTAAACATGAGGTACAATGGTGGTGAAGTTGAACTGTCCAAGTTCAAATTTGACCTCAGGCAATCTGTTGTCTCTTGGCAAAGCATCTTATACTACTTAATCCAATGTGTCTGACTGAACAAACAGGGGCTCATCTCCAATTTCACAGTCAAGTGGATAGTGCCTTTATCCCTTCAATAAGTAAACCATCTCACTCATGTGAACAGAAAGATGTAAAACAATCCCCAAAATTGTGTGTGTGTGTGTGTGTGTGTGTGTGTTTATATATATAAATATATATATATATATATATATATATAGGGAGAGTTTATGAAAAAAACAGAAGACGAAGACAGGTGGTGTACAAAACAAACAGATGTATTAGTATAACGCTCAGGAATAGAAAAAGTCTTTTACGTTTCGAGCCTACGCTCTTCTACAGAAAGGGACACAGAAAACAAGGAGAGAAAAAAATGTGTGTAGTGGCTAACGATATATATTATTATTATTATTATTATTATTATTATTATTATTAAGGTGGCAAGTTGGCAGAATTGTTAGCTTGCCGAGCAAATTGCTTAGTGGTATCTTGTCTGTCTTTACGTTCTGAGTTCAGACTCCACCGAGTTTGACTTTGCCTTTCATATTTTTGGGGTCAATAAATTAAGTACCAGCTGAGTACTGGAGTTGATGTAATCGATTAGTCCACTCTTCCAAAATTTTAGGCCTTGTGCCTTTATTATTATTATTTTACTAGTGTCAGTCATTGCATTGCAACTGTGTTGGGTTTTAGTCACTCATATTGACCCCATCCTCTCCCAGGACATATTTGGTACTTATTGATCTTTGGTGAATAACAAGCTTTGACATAAGGAGAACATAAGTTTATCCTAGTTAATGTAAGCACTGATAGATGCTTATATATATATATATATATATATATATATTATATATATATATATACACACACACATACATGCATACATGTCTATATAGTTAACCAAGTAATATAGGCAGATATTTCAAATTCTGCCGAGGTCGACTTTGCCTTTCATCCTTTCGGGGTCGATAAATTAAGTACCAGTTACACACTGGGGTCGATATAATTGACTTAATCCGTTTGTCTGTCCTTGTTTGTCCCCTCTGTGTTTATCCCCTTGTGGGTAGACCGCTGGACTGACTCCAGTGCAGGTGGCAAGTGAAGAAACACCATTTCGACCCTGTGCTTGAGGAGATCCATTGAGTCAAGTACACCAACATCAAAATCAATGGAAACTGCAGTTGTGTTCCCTGAGACGGTGGCACGTAAAAGCACCATCTGAACGTGGCCGATGCCAGCGCCGCCTAGACTGGCTTCCGTGCCGGTGGCACGTAAAATGCACTAATCCGATCGTGGCCATTGCTAGCCTTGCCTGGCACCTGTGCAGGTGGCACGTAAAAAGCACCCACTACACTCACACAGTGGTTGGCATTAGGAAGGGCATCCAGCTGTAGAAACATTGCCAGATCAGACTGGAGCCTGGTGCAGCCTCCTGGCTTCCCAGATCCCCGGTCGAACCGTCCAACCCATGTTAGCATGGAGAACGGACATTAAACGATGATGATGTCATACAATGACTAATATCTTAACTGCTGCAAGAAGAAAGGAGTTGCTCTAGAAAGAAGCAACTACTGAATATCAAACTAATGGACCAAGTTAGGAAAGTAACAGGAAGAGTCTGATTGCAATTAATTAGGATAAGAATCAGCTTAGATGAGATGCTGTTTGGAGTTGGAGATGACTAACAGTGTGGGACAGCAGAATATTAATGATGAAACTGTAGAGAGAAGATGAACAAGAGAAGGATGATGTTGGATAGGATGCAGGAATGGGTGGGGGAAAAAAGGCAGGCAGCATAATGCATGAGGAGCTTGAGATATGTGTGGAGGGGGGGGAAGAGGAGAGATGATTTGGTGGCTCAGTAGGAGGGTGGTGATCAATGAAAGTGTCAGTCGAGAGAATAGCATTAATGGATGATGGGCAGATAACAGGTGAAATGGTTCAGGGTTGTAAGGAAAGTAAGTGCTATCAAGGGAGAACTACTGTTATAGAAATGATGGGTAGTAGGGGTATCTTGAGGAGGGACAAAATTGACTGAAGCCCCCCCCCCCCCCCCCCCATCCAGCTCTATCGGAGCTCTGTTTTGCCAAGATGAGCAGATTTCAAGAACTACTTATCTACTTATCACCAATCATCCTGGTCTTTTGTCATCACTGCAATGAGGTTTGAGATCCTAAGATCAGCCTTCACTCCTTTGTCCAATGTCTCCATGGGTCTCCTTCTTTCACAAGCTCCATTCTCGTAAAGTGATCAGCACTTCTTTCAGACAGCTGTCCTTATCCACACGCATCACATATCAATATCAGCACAAATGCCTTTCGTATACACTACGTCTGTTTTCTCTTATGCCTAGTTTTTCTCTCAGCACTTTTGTACCAAGTCTTTCATGTACACTTACATTGCACATAGGCGCAGGAGCGGCTGTGTGGTAAGTAGCTTGCTTACCAACCACATGGTCCTGGGTTCAGTCCTATTGCGTGGCACTTTGGGCAAGTGTCTTCTACTATAGCCTCGGGCTGACCAAAGCCTTGTGAGTGGATTTGGTAGATGGAAACTGAAAGAAGCCCATTGTGTATATGTAGATGTGTGTTTGTGTTTGTTGCCCCAACATCGCTTGACAACTGATGCTGGTATGTTTAGGTCCGTGTAACTTAGCGGTTCGGCAAAAGAGACCGATAGAATAAGTACTAGGCTTACAACAAATAAGTCATGGGGTCAATTTGATCGACTAAAGGCGGTGCTCCAGCATGGCCGCAGTCAAATGACTGAAATGAGTAAAAGAGTAAAGAGTATCCAATGGATTTTGCTTGCTTCCTTTTTTTCCATTTAACGCCCATGTCTCAGTAGCTTGCTTCATTTCTTTCCATTTAAAGCCCTTGTCTCACTACTATGCAGCATTGTAGCTCTAACACAAGTGTCATACAATCTGCCTTTCACTCTTAGGGAAAAAGTCTTTGTTGTTAGCAGTGATAGTAGATTCCTGAACTTTCTCCAGCCTGTTTTTACTCTGGCTACTATACTTCAAGAGCAACCACCTCCCTTGCTAATTATACCTCTCAGGTAACAAAAGCTATCAACTACTAGGGAGCCATCTGTGCATTTAAGGGAGTATGTTTCTGGTGTGCGCATTGTATGTACTATCCAGTGCATCTGTTGCAGATGAAACTTATGTTCTCTGAATGTCTCCCTTTGAATCACTACATCTGGTGTGTTCATTGGTCTTGCCTCTGCTGCATTTGATTGACCGAGTACTCGCGTCCTTCTCAACAAAAACATCAACATTAGAACAAGAGTGGCTGTCTACAATGCTGTTTGTGTCTCAGTTGTGCTATATGGCTGCGAGTCTTGGATGCCCTACCAGCATCATATCAAGATGCTTGAACAGTTTCATATTTCTCGCCTTCAACAACTCCTTGGCTTACACTGGTGGAACAGTGTCCCTCAAGCTGAGATACGTGGCTGAACAAACAGCCAGCCATTGGAGGTAACAATTGCTAATTGCCAACTCAGAAGGACAGAGCATGTCATTCGAATGCCTTCAAATTGATTGCCTCACCTTGTTGTATACGGCAAACTTGAAGATAGAAGATGCTCTGTCGGTGGCCAGCACAAGTGCTTTAAAGATCACCTGAAGGCAATGCTGAAAAAGTGTCTTATCCCTCCCGACAGTCTCGAATCAATGGCTGCAGATCACACTAACTGGTGTGAACATGCAAGACTGGCACCACCAAACTCCAAGAAGATCTACTGCAGATTGATGTGGCATACTGTGCCTGGCAGCACATGCAAGAACCCTGGAAGTCAACAGCTGCAAGGCTTTGCATGCTCCACCTGCGGACGTATCTGTCTCTACAGAATCGGACTACATAGTGATCAGAAGTCACATAACCACAAATGATGTTCGGGAAAGTAGTCATTACTTTGCGATCATCATCATGAGTGTTCATAGCGTACATTGGGTGCAGCATATGGAGTTTATCCCGACTCCTTTTCTGCATATTGAACAGGGTCTTTTCTCTGAAGGTACAAGGGTTCCAGAGTCCTGTCTTCATCTTCAGG
Source organism: Octopus sinensis (assembly GCF_006345805.1). Classification (NCBI taxonomy): domain Eukaryota; kingdom Metazoa; phylum Mollusca; class Cephalopoda; order Octopoda; family Octopodidae; genus Octopus; species Octopus sinensis. The sequence continues at coordinate 47,809,547 of NC_043014.1, read as the reverse complement.
CAGGAAACTGAGACGCACGCACACGTGCGTGTGTGTATTTGTGTTCTCCCCCATTTATATCAACTGTTCCTATAGCTGTTCTTTTTTTTTATATTTTTCAGTGGTTACAGCCCAGGACATGTCTGGAGCAGCTATGTACGAACTGGTTCGTGTTGGCCATAGCGAACTGGTTGGAGAGATTATTCGACTGGAAGGAGACATGGCTACTATACAAGTCTACGAAGACACTTGTATCCTTTTATGAGTGTTTTTTCTCATGTTTCAATGCATGTGTGTGTGTGTGTGTGTGTATGCATGCATATACACATGCATGCATACATGCACACACATACAATGTATGGATGTATGTATTATATTTATTTATTTAAAAATAATTTGAAAAAATATTTGATACTGACACTACTTCTTTCTTTTCTTTTTAAAGGGCTCATGCACTATTCCTTATGCATGCACTGTGCATTATTCTATGTACTTTGCATTTACTTTTGGCTACATTTCCTGATGAGTTGTAGTGCACCTAACCACTGTATACAATAAGTTCATTATTATTAAAATTTTCTAACAATCAATAAAAAATCTTGTTTCAGGTATGCATATATGTATGTATGTATATAGTGTGCGTGTGTGTGTTTATGTGTGTGTACATGTATATTCTGTATGATAGTGCGTACAAATGTCAATCAGAATGTAGCCAGCATAATCGTGTGCCTTTCTTATCCAGTAAACACAACTGCTTTGGTATGGTTTGCATTTACATTTATATAGTCAGTAGTCCAATGCCTTCCCTGCCATTGTGTGTATATTTAAATGTATATTCCTTAACATTACTAAAGCTGGTGTAACTGTAGGGGATCCTGTTTTGAGAACAGGTAAACCCCTTTCAGTTGAACTGGGACCAGGAATTATGGGCAGCATTTTTGATGGTGAGATATTTATATTCAGATTTTCACAATACACTGTATTATATTTGATTTCAGATTTTAGCACAAGGTCAGCAATTTTGGTGAGGTGGATAAGTTGATTGCATTGGCCCCAATACTCAACTGATATTTATTTTATTGACCCCAAAAGGATGAAAAATAAAGTCGATCCCGGCGGAATTTGAACTCAGGATATGAAGATGACTGAAAAGCCATTAAGCATTCTACCAGCTTTCCACCTTAATACAATGTATTATATTAACATGTCTTTACTTGTGGCTAGTAGTGATGGTGGTGATGGTAGTAGTTGGTTGCTAGTATGGTGAGTGATGTGGGTGGTAATGGGGAAACCCCTGTGTAAGAGATATCCTATGTGACAATAAGGTATTAATCCAGTTTGTAGTGAATGGAGAGCTTTCTGGGGAAGCTACCAGCCTTTCTTGGTAGATGTACTCAATATAGTGTTGAGGTCTATAATGATGCTAGGTGGGTGATCGAATATTATGTAGCATTCCTGGTAATATATTAACTATTATCCAAACGGTTATCATTTATATGATAACCATTCTGGATTTATTGGCTGGATTTAAACTTAGAACTCCAACAAAACTTGTAACTTGAATTATCCAGACCTACACTGTTTTTTAGATGAAGTTGAACCATCCACCACCTTTTTGTAGGTGAGTGGTAGACATGTTGTCTTCACATAGGATACAAGTTGACCTTATCACCCACAGTAATATGTTGGATTATTGTAAAGATTTCATTGGTATCTGATTCAGTTGTTTAACTATGCAAACTGTTTGTAATAGATATTTCCACATTACCAACCTCATTTTTCTTTTCTGTTTTGGCGTGCTCTGCCTGTGTGCATGTGTGCACTTGCTAACACCCCCCCTTACCCTCTGTTTCTTTCTTCGCCTGTCATCTGTCCCAGTCAGGGCTGTCTTAAGGCAAGGGTACACTGGGCAGTTGCCCAGGGGCCTCATGGGTCTAGGGTCCAAATTCTGATCTATGTATTTTGTGGCTTGCTGTCAATAAATAAATAAATACTAAAGGATCCTGTTTGTTGATTTGCCTGGGGACCTATAATGCTGGTTGGGTGGCTTTGGTCCTGACTCTCCAGTGTCACAATGATGTGTCTTTATCCATTATCCTATCTCTGCAGCGAGCTGGCAGAAACGTTAGCACACCGGGCAAAATGCTTAGCGGTATTTCGTCTGTCGCTACGTTCTGAGTTCAAATTCCGCCAAGGTCGACTTTGCCTTTCATCCCTTCGGGGTCGATAAATTAAGTACCAGTTACGCACTGGGGTCGATGTAATCGATTTAATCCATTTGTCTGTCCTTGTTTGTCCCCTCTATGTTTAGCCCCTTGTGGGCAATAAAGAAATATATCCTATCTCTGCCTGTTTGAGGAACCAGCATCACATTGCAGAAACTCCAAGTTAGCAGGCCACTGTTACTAAATAACAGCCTAAATAAACTATATGTGTGTGTATTTGTGTGCATGTGTGTGTATGTGAAATATCTAAGAATTTCATTTCTATCAAAGCCAACTTATATTTTACATTTTGTCACCAATTTTGTCTTATTGTTAAATTTGCCTTGTTTTCATCATTTCACACTCCTCAATTTTGTCCCTACTTCTTACTAAATTTGCCCTCATTCTTCTCAAGTTCACCCAATTCATGAAATAGAAGAGCTAGAACGTTGTGACTTCTTTTCTTTATGCTAATAAAAGCTGTCCTAGAATTCCCTTTATTCTTACTGTGAGTGCAGTTTTAGTAAATAGAATCTGTCATATGACACTTTTTTACTTCACAACTGAACATCTAGAAAATTGTTTATTTAAAAAATTCCTGATTATCTTTCACTTTGTTTTAAGCATTATTTCCATGTTTGCTGCAACACAAAAATAAAAAAAATATTTAAAAAATCATTAAAATATTTATTTTGTTTACTCATAGTTAAACTGTAAAAATTGAATTTAGATAAGATCAAAAAATTCCTTCAGTTGTTAGAGTATGCAGTTGTAATTTTAGAAAGGTCAGTTGGATTATTGCTTCTAGCGCACACCTACTTTGACAAACATTTCTAAAGTATTCTGTCAACAAAACTTACCTTAGATACTGTCATTAGAAAATTGATTATTTTTTCATACATTGTGTACAGAAATCTCAGAGATTTCTTGAAATATATAATTTTAAAAAAATGTTTTTCTTCTGTTTAAACCACTTTTGTGAAATAGCCAATATATTTTGTAAAAAACTGCTGTACACCTGGTTTTTTTTCCTGTTTATTCACTGGCTTAGTTTAAGCTGAGATTAAGTTCTAGAATGTTTAAAACAACTGCTGCATGGAAACATCTGAAGCATTTAAAATTCTCACGAATGGGATATATCTGGGACAATAGGTGTCTGGAGAAATGACAACAAAGATACCTCAACATTTAGTCTTGCTTGTTCATCCACTACCTGCTATGGTACATCTATAGTGTATAAGGTACCATAACTGCTGTGGTACATCTACAGTGGGTGGCATACCATTACTGGTTTGATAATCATAGCAGAGATTTTATTGAAACTGTATATTCTATGTCAGTGCATTACTGCTGTGTGGCATGGGTCATGTGGCACTTTAATTTTACATAGTGCTGTGCACTGTGGAATGTTGCATCATTGATGTATTGCTAAATACATTTAGGTTAATGTCCCAGTGATATCTTTTGTGATTAGTTGGTATAAGATGTAGTGCTTACGTGATGGTACAAGGTGGTGAGCTGGCAGAAACGTTAGCACGCCGAGTGAAATGCTTAGCGGTATTTCATCTGCCATTACGTTCTGAGTTCAAATTCCGCCGAGGTCGACTTTGCCTTTCATCCTTTCGGGGTCAATTAAATAAGTACCAGTTACGCACTGGGGTCGATGTAATCGACTTAATCCGTCTGTCTGTCCTTGTTTGTCCCCTCTGTGTTTAGCCTCTTGTGGGTAGTAAAGAAATAGGTACACATGATGTAATGCTTCTGGGATGATACAGAATCCTATCTCTTGGTTCCTAAATAAGTAAAATGTTCTTTGATGAAATGTTCTGAGAGTGTGCATCAACTTTATTGGGAATATTATCTTTAATTCAATCTCAATAGTGAACCTCCATGCCCTCACTCCACTCTGTATCATGTCCTCCCCCCACTCCATCTTCACCCCTATTCTAGGTAGGGAATTTTCATCCTCATTAAAGTGTTCTCCCTGCTCTCATCTTCATTTATCTGAAATCACAATAGATGTCGAAAATGGATTCCAGTTTCCACTTTTTACTAATTGTTGCTAATCTTTTCTAGGTATTCAACGTCCATTGGAGGACATCTCTGATCTGACCGACAGTATCTACATTCCGAAAGGTGTCAATACTCCTGCATTGGATCGTTCCAAGAAGTGGGAGTTTGAACCTCAAAACGTCAAGGTAGGTCATCTCTGATGATGTGTGGGTGGGGTATGGAAGGGACTGTGGCTGCACGGGGTTGTAGCAATTATGTGTGAGTTATTGGATTTCGGTGTAACTGGATGTGGGTGTGTCACTAGACATGTGTGTGTGACACAGTAATGTTGATGTGTGTGTGTGTGTGTGTCCCTGAATTTGTGTGGTATACTGATGTAGGTGTGTGAGATACAGCTTGTACAATTTGCTGTGTCAATATAGCTGAGATAAGAGACAAGGTTTGCATTCTCTGCTGTAAATAGCTACAAAGAGGAGGCATGTTGTGCAACCTAACCTCAGTGGCACCATCCGTGATAGTATTATACCACTACAACATCTTATAATTTTTTTCTAGATTTAAATAAATCACTTTGTTAATTGATGAATAATGCTACTTTCTTTCTCTTACAGTTTGGAAGTCATGTGACAGGTGGTGACATCTATGGTGTCATATATGAAAATATATTGATCAAACATAAACTCATGTTACCTCCACGTTCAAAAGGCAAGGTGACTTATATTGCTGAGCCTGGTATGTATGACTGCAGTGTAAGTATCGGACTTTATTACTTTATCTTCACAATCTCAATTCATTTAGCTTATTATAAACTGTTTCACTGTAGACAATAACATCTTCAGTACTTCGGTAATCTATATATAAGGCATTTTGCATCACTACTTTCTCATTATTTCTTCTATGTTTCTACATATCAGCTAATATCATGGGCTTATAAATTCTAGTGAGCTAAGATTCTACATCCTTGTTAGAATTACTTCATTTCTCTCTGTAAAGCTCTTGGGAAAGACATCATCATTGCAATCTTCCATTGCTCTCACTCCAGAAATCTGAAGGTTCATGCCTTTGTGAGAATCTCTGTTCCAAAGTATTTGACAGCAAATTCCAGGGAGTTGTATTTGACCCCATAATCTAGGTTCAAGGCCATTTAGGAACCACTTCACTTGTTTCACTGGGATCTTTAAAGAAGGCATGCATATCTCAACTTCATTCTAAAATACCAAATCTCAGTAAGAATTCATTATCATAAAAATTTGTTTATACTTTAGATCAAATGGAAATTGTAGTTGTGATACCTGTGCCGGTGGCATGTAAAATGCACCATCTGAACGTGGCCGATGCCAGCGCCGCCTTGACTGGCTTCCGTACCGGTGGCACGTAAAAAGCACCAACCAATTGTGGCCGTTGCCAGCCTCGCCTGGCACATAAAAAGCACCCACTACACTCACGCAGTGGTTGGCATTAGGAAGGGCATTCAGCTGTAGAAACACTGCCAGATCAGACTGGAGCCTGGTGCAGCCTCCTGGCTTCCCAGACCCCGGTCGAACCATCCAACCCATGCTAGCATGGAAAGCGGACGTTAAACAATGATGATGACGAAGATGATGAAAGGTCTTTGAAATCTGAAGAAAAATATGTAGCAGACATTTGTTTAATTGATATGTTGATTGCTTTTTAATTTAATATTGAAGGGGATGTATGTTGATAGTAGGTTTCATCTCTTTTCAGGATGTTGTATTGGAAACTGAATTTGACGGAGAGAAGACAAAATATACCATGTTACAAGTGTGGCCTGTCAGACAACTTAGACCAACTGCAGATAAACTTGCAGCCAACTATCCACTATTAACCGGACAGCGTGTATTAGATGCTCTGTTCCCGTGAGTCATTCCTATTTCCTTGTATTTGGGGGAACATTGCTTAAAGTGCTGGACTACTGACTGCATAGTCATAAGTTCAGAGTTTACTACTACAGCCATTGTGTTTAGGGTGTTGCTGCCGTGTGAAGTTATGTCAAACAGCTGCTATTGCATGTGAGATGGATTTGACTATCAGCCAAGACCATTGGGATGATTGCCTCCAATTCCCTATCTGATGGCTATAGCAAAAGAAGTTGTGTGGAGAATAAGGTTGAAAGGCCTGGGGACAGACAGTTTCCTCTTCAGTTGAGCCCTCATTGATTCTTGTTTATAAATTTCCCTTGACATGGAAGGTGGAGTGGAGAGGAAGTTACTCTCTTCAAGTGGATTTATTGAAAGGTGGATGAGAGTTGAGAAAATGGCTAATATAGAAAGGTAAATATCTGAATCTTGTATAAATAAGTAATCTTGTGTATTGTCCAAGCCAAACCCAGTTACTGGGTATTTGGACCGGATTCAGTGTTCAAAGATCAGTTTGCATAGCCTATTCAAAGAGTTTTTGCTATCATCTTATCAGATCTTGGATGGCCTGTGGAGGCAATGTCACAGCTCCTTTTCATATGTGTGCATGTGTGTGTTTGTCTTTGCCTCAGCATATCTTTGCATTGACACCTCTTTGGTAGCGTTGCCATTTGTGTCCTGAATAAACAATACTTACCACAACTCAGTGGTTTCAGTGTGCAAAGAACTGGGAACAATGAGGCACACCCCTTTCCCCAGGAGTAAACCATAACGAAATAGTTGGACAATACACATACAGAAGGAAAAATAGTTAAGCACCAACACCATGGATCTTCAATATTTAGAGAAAAAAAAATAAAGACTATTTTCAAAATCTTGAAGATCTATGGTGTTGGTGCTTAATTCCTTTGCTGTTGTGTTTCTCTTTACTCTCTTTTACCTGTTTCAGTCATTTGACTGCGGCCATGCTGGAGCACCGCCTTTAGTCAAGCAAATCGACCCCGGGACTTATTCTTTTGTAAGCCCAGTACTTATTCTATCGGTCTCTTTTGCCAAACCGCTAAGTGACGGGGACGTAAACACACCAGCATCTGTTGTCAAGCAATGCTAGGGGCACAAACACAGACACACAAACATACACACACACATATATATATATATATATATATATATATATAAATATATACGACGGGCTTCTTTCAGTTTCCGTCTACCAAATCCACTCACAAGGCTTTGGTCGGCCCGGGGATATAGTAGAAGACACTTGCCCAAGGTGCCACGCAGTGGGACTGAACCCGGAACCATGTGGTTGGTAAACAAGCTACTTACCACACAGCCACTCCTGCGCCTATTTGTTTATTCTGTTATGGTTTATTCTGGAGTAAGGGTCTGTGCCATGCCCTTCACAAGTCTATTGCAGGTAGCTTTTGCCAATGTTTAACCCTCTCACACCAGGGCCTCTATGCCTAACTTTATTCTCTACCTGGGCTCCTGAACAAAAATAGAAACAGTTGCACATACAGCTCAAGAGTAATGATTGTAGGCAAACTAATGAACAGAATCTACTGCATCTTCTGTTTTCTGCGTATGTTGTTCATTACTGCTTTATTGGGAATCTAGCAGAGATGACATTTAACTTATACCTGTTATAGCAGTAATACGGAATGTCAGGGTTTATGTTAAGCTTATCACTCCCAGTTAACAAAATATTAATTCCTTTTTGATAGTAGAGAACTCTAGTAAATTGGGGTCATGAATAAAATGTAACATCAATGACTGATCCCCAATCAGCTGGTTGTTCGGGACCCCTTATCTGTCTATGGCCGTCTTTCTATATCTTGATATCACTGTATTAAATATGTGTAATGTTTATTTTAAAATCCATGTTCTTTATTGCAGCTGTGTCCAAGGAGGTACGACTGCTATTCCTGGGGCCTTTGGTTGTGGTAAGACTGTCATCTCACAGTCCCTTTCCAAATTCTCAAACAGTGATGTTATCATTTATGTTGGTTGTGGTGAACGTGGTAATGAAATGTCTGAAGTATTGCGAGATTTCCCCAAGGTAACTACTCCAACACATGTCTTTGTTGTTGTTGTTGTTGTTGTTTCACCCTTAATTTATCTCTCATCAAACAGGTCCTGTGCCCAATGGCATTCCTGCTACGACCATTGTGCTTTCATGTCATTATTTTTCCTCTTTGTCTAGGACTGAGTAATCCAATAAGCTTCCTGTCGAGACAAATGTAATTTGTGGGAGCTAGTTTGATATGTCTAGCACAGTGGTTTTCAACCAGGGTTCCTCGGAACCTTAGGGTTCCGCCAGTACAGTCCAGGGGTTCCGCAAGAAGTTACAAAACTGCTAAAATCGGCAGTAATTTTTAATTCTCCTGTGCAGATATGTGTGCATAAGACTATTAAATTATTGCACAGGGGTTCCTCGAGTCAGTGGAATGTTTCCTTGGGGTTCCGCTCCAGCAAAAAGTTTGAAAAGCACTGGTCTAGCATGTCAAGGGGGCTTGGTTTCAGATACCTAGGTTTCACCATTTCCCTTTTGTTACTTGTCTGTAAGGTGTTCATTAAATGGAAGTAGTTGAGAGAGATTACAGAGGATAGGAATCTTTCATTTCATTGTTTCCCTAATTTCATAATTGCAAGAGAAACATTAGTTGACAATGCCCTTACATGAAAGAAGGGTCTTCTTTGATCCTTTTATTTTGATATGACCGATTTATAACTCCTCACTTCTCAATCATTTCTCAAAAACACTACTATTTTTATTACTAAGTGTTGTAGTAGTAGTAGTAGTAGTAGTAGTAGCAGTGATTTTGGCCAGTAATGGTGGGGATAGTTCTGCAAATATTTCAAGGGCCACAATTAATGTCCCTAAATCCAATTGACAGCTGTGGCAATTAGTTAGAATCTTGTCTAATTGTTTCAATCATTACAACATTTCTAAATAGTTACTAATCCTATCATCCCATCTTCAACTCAGGCAAGACATGGAAAGCAGGTTATGTGAAATTATGATGATCTCTACCACAGTTCAAATAACATATATGTATATGCCGGTGGCACGTAAAAAGCACCATCCAAATCTTGGCCGATGACAGTGCCGCCTCGACTGGCTTCCGTGCCGTTGGCAAGTAAAATGCACCAATCCGACCGTGGCCGCTGCCAGCCTCGCCTGGCACGTAAAAAGCACCCACTACACTCACGGAGTGGTTGGCATTAGGAAGGGCATCCAGCTGTAGAAACATTGCCAGATAAGACTGGAGCCTCGTGCAGCCTTCTGGCTTCCCACATCCCCGGTCGAACCATCCAACCCATGCTAGCATGGAAAGTAGACGTTAAACGATGATGATGATGATGATGATGAAGCACTAAGTCCACTCTGCTGAGTAGTTGGTGTTAGGAAGGGCATCCAGCTGCAAAAATCCTGCCGAAACAGTTACAGAAGTCTGGTGCAAGCTTCAGCCTGGCCAGCTCCTGTCAAAGCATCCCATCCATGCCAGCATGGCAGGCAGGCGTTAAATGATGATGATGGCACATAATGCTTAGTGATTAGGGTATTTAACTCGTGATTGTAAGGTTGTAAGTTCGATTCCAGGTGGCATTTTCCTTCAGTCCACTCAGCTGGCAAAAATGAGTTTTACCTGTAATTCGAAAGGGGTCAGACCTGTTACATTCTGTGTCATGCTGAATCTCCCTAAGAACCACGTTAGAGATACATGTGCTTGTGGAGTGGTCAGTCACTTGCACAGTAATTTCATGAGCAGGCTGTTCTGTTGATTAGGTCAGCTAGAACACTTGTCGTCATAATCAACAGAATGCCAGCTAAGTTATATGTGTGTGTGTGTGTATGAATGAATGAAAGCATGGCCTAGTAGTTAGGGTGTTGCTCTTATAGTCATGGGTTCAATTCTTGGACCAGGCAGCCTGTTGTGTCTTTGAGCAAGGCACTTCATTTCTCATTGCTCCTGCCTACGCAGCTCAGAATTTAGTACCAGCTGACTGGTGTGGCAGCCAGCCCTCTCTCCTTCCACTCGTCACATCTGTGATGTTGTGTTGGGTCAAGGGGTAGGAAAGTTGAGAGAGGGCTTATATCTGCTTGTCACTATGAAAGCAATTAGCAAAAGCATGGTTTTTGCCACTGAGTCATTTTCACTTGTAAGTTAGTCATGATTCTGTTTGTGTATGTTACACACACACACACACACACACTACCATCACAGTTGAAGTAAGTGCAGTATTGTGAAACTCTAAGCCCTTGAGTCACTCATAGGTTCATGGCCAATAATAATGATGGTAATAATAATAATAACAACAAAGACAACGGTAATAGCATATATATATATATATATATATATATATATATCACCGTGATCACTGTGATCGACCAGGCTATCAGATGTTGCTACACATCGCTGGTCACAATGCGCTTCGCATTGTTTTAGCCTTCAAATGACGCCACCCAACTGGCTAAGTGAGCAGGCCAACAGAAGAAAGAGTGAGAGAAAGTTGTGGCGAAAGAGTACAGCAGGGACCGCCACCACCCCCTGCCGGAGCCTCATGGAGCTTTAGGTGTTTTCGCTCAATAAACACTCACAATGCCCGGCCTGGGAATCAAAACCGCGATCCTACAACCGCGAGTCTGCTGCCCTAACCACTGGGCCATTGCGCCTCCACACACATATATATATATATAACAATAATGGCCCAGTGGTTAGGGCAATGGACTTGTGGTCATAGGACCGCGGTTTTGATTCCCAGGCCGGGCATTGTGAATGTTTATTGAGCGAAAACACCTAAAGCTCCATGAGGCTCCGGCAGGGGGTGGCGGCGAGCCCTGCTGTACTCTTTCACCACAACTTTCTCTCGCTCTTCCTGTTTGTGCTATACTTGTATTTCAAAGGGCCAGCCTTGTCACACTCTGTGTCACGCTGAATCTCCCCCGAGAACTACGTTAAGGGTACACGTGTCTGTGGAGTGCTCAGCCACTTGCACGTTAATTTCACGAGCAGGCTGTTCCGTTGATCGGATCAACTGGAACCCTCGTCATAACCGACGGAGTGCCAACTATAACAATAATAGCAATATATATAGCATATTCTGTTTCATGTACTGAGTTCTATTTACCCCATTTGCAAAATTATGCACACACCTATATCTACCACAATTGATACATATGATTATATTAGTATCTTTAATGTAGAATCTAATGTAGAAATGTATTAACTAAAGATGACTTTTAATTGTAGTTGACAATGGAAGTTGCTGGAAATCCTGAGAGTATTATGAAGAGAACAGCTTTGGTAGCTAACACCTCCAATATGCCTGTAGCTGCTCGTGAAGCCTCTATCTACACAGGTATGTATGTATTGTGTTTACCTGCTGTTACTATAGCAACTGTTTTGAAGCTCGCAATTCTTATCTGACCACAGAAAAGTAGCCAGGTGTGTTGACTGTATCTGTCGTAAGAAATATCTGGCCTAGCCCTGTGTGTTGAGTGGATCTTATCAAATGGAACAGTTAGTGCTGATGTGATTATTACACGGATATACTGTACTGCAGAATATATTGAAAGAATATATCGTTAACGGGGACCAAACCCGGATTTAAAACACTGGATGATGATGATGATGATATCTACCTACCTACCTGTCTGTCTGTCTGTCTGTCTGTCTCTCTCTCTCTCTCTCTCTCTCTCTCTCTCTATATATATATATATATATATATATATATATATATATATATATCATTTGATGTTCCTAGACTAGACTGGCTTCCGTGCCGGTGGCACGTAAAAAGCACCATCCGAACGTGGCTGATGCCAGTGCCACCTTGACTGGCTTCCGTGCCGGTGGCACGTAAAAAGCATCAATCCGATCGTGGCCGTTGCCAGCCTCACCTGGCACGTAAAAAGCACCCACTACACTCACGGAGTGGTTGGCGTTAGGAAGGACATCCAGCTGTAGAAACACTGCCAGATCAGACTGGAGCCTGGTGCAGCCTTCTGGCTTCCTAGATCCCCGGTCGAACTGTCCAACCCATGCTAGCATGGAAAACGGACGTTAAACGAGGATGATGATGATGTTCCCTTTTCCATACTGACGTGGGTTGGACAGTTTGACAAGAATAGACGAGCCAGAGAGCTGTGCCCAGTTCTATACCAGCTTTGACATTTATTCAGCTGGGTGTCTTTGCTAATACCAACCATCCAGGCATGGCTGTGTGGTAAGAAGTTTGCTTCTCAACCATGTGGTTCCAGTTTCAGTCCCACTGCATGGCACCTCGGGCAAGTATCTTCTACTATAGCCCCAGGGTCAACCAAAACTCTGTGAGTGGATTTAGTCGATGGAAACTGAAAGAAGCTAGTCATATATGTATATATCTATGTGTGTGTCTTTGTGGTTGTCCCATACCACTGCTTGACATCTTCTGTTGGTTTGTTTGTATTGTCATAACTTAGCTATTCAGTAAAAGAGACTGATAGAATAAGTAGTACCAGGCTTTTAAAAAAAAAAAGTGCTGGGGTCGATTTGTTCAACTAAAATTCTTAGCACCATTTGAGTGTGGCCATTGCCAGTACCGCCAGACTGATCCTCGTGCTGGTGGAACATAAAAGCACTCACTACACTCTTTGAGTGGTTGGGTTTAGGAAGGGCATCCAGTTGTAGAAACTCTGCCAGATCAGATTGGAGTGTGGTGCAGCCATCTGGTTCGCCAGACCTCAGTCAAATCGTCCAACCCATGCCAGTATGGAAAGCAGACGTTAAACAATGATGATGATGATGATGATGGAAATTCTTCATAGTGGTGCCCCAGCATGGCTGCAGTTCAGTGACTGAAACAAGTAAAAGATAAAAGATTATATAGTTAGTCAACAAAATTTTATTAAAATTCCGCCTTTAACAAGGAAAAACGATCGTTAGTTTAATGATTAACTCTGCTCAAGAAAGGTAGAAGAGACAACCTTGGAATTTAAAACTATAAATTATGTATGGCTTTATAGGGAAGTATTTTAATTAAAAGTCTTCATCCCACACCTTTATGTTAGCCAGCTCTTAAGTGGTTATTTTCTCTCATACAGAAGACCTACATGGGTAACTTCCCCGTCACCCGTGTATCTTATATCCTGATTGCATTTTATGTATTCTCACTGATAGGTGTGTTTGTGTCATGTGTGTATAATTTAGTTAGTACATACATGAGATAGATATAATACCTAACACATCTTTGTTCTGTCACTGTTCTGTCACACACACACACACACACCATGGCTGTGTGCTTAAGCATTTCACTTCCTGGACCATGTGGTTTTGGGTTCAATCTCACTGCATGGCACCTTGGGCAAGTGTTTTCTACTATCAGGTTGACAGTAACTGAAAGAAGCCTGTCATATATCTGTGTGTGAGCTGGCAGAATCGTTAGCACACCAGGCGAAATGCATAGCCGTATTTCGTCTGCCGTTACGTTCTGAGTTCAAATTCCGCCGAGGTCGACTTTGCCTTTCATCCTTTCGGGGTCGATAAATTAAGTACCAGTTACGCACTGCGGTCGATGTAATCGACTTAATACCTATGTCTGTCCTTGTTTGTCCCCTCTGTGTTTAGCCCCTTCTGGGTAGTAAAGAAATACATATATGTGTGTGTGTATGTGTGTGTAAATATTTATGTATATATGTGTTCACGTGTTTGTGCCTCGTTGTCTTGACATTGTGTGAGAGTTGTAAACCAATGTCACAGTCATAGAAGAGGTATCCTTTATTTCCAGTCTTCTGTGAAAACATGTCCACTCCTGGAGAGATATCACCTTTTATCAACCCTGGAGGATGAAAGCCTAAGATCACTGGTGAATTTGAACTCAGAATGTAGACCGCTGGAACAAATACTGCAAAGCATTTACTCCAACATGCTAATACTTCTGCCAGCTTGTCGCCATACGATAGATCAGTGCTTTTCAAACTTTTTGCTGGAGCGGAACCCCAAGGAAACATTCCACTGGCTCGAGGAACCCCTGTGCAATAATCTAATAAGTCTTATGCACAGGAGAATTAAAAATTACTGCCGATTTTAGCAGTTTTGTAACTTCTTGCGGAACCCCTGGACTGTACTGGCGGAACCCTGGTTGAAAACCACTGCAATAGATAGATAATTATTATAATACTAATAATAATCAAAGGACCAAAAGCCCTTCCCAAGCCATAGGGTCATATGGCCAGTTTTCTGGATTCTGTGATGTATATATTTCCCTTTTGGACAGGGTGTCAGTCCATCGCAGGATTACTCTCTTTTGTCAGCTGAGTGGACTGGAGTAGTGAGAAATGAAGTGTTTTGGTCAAGAACACAACACATCACTCTGTCCCAGAATTGAAACTATGATCTTATGATACTGAGTGTAACACCTTAACCACTAAGCCATGCATCTCAACAACAATAATAATGATTTCAAATTTTGGCACAAGGTCAGCGATTTTGGGGGAAGGGGTACTTATTTTATCGACCCCGAAGTGATGAAGGGCAAAAAGTCAGTCTTGCAGAATGTGAACTCTGAGCATAAAGATGGATGGAATACTGCTAAGCATTTTGTCTCGTGTGCTAACGATTCTGCCAGATCATGGTGACAATTATAAATAGATAAATAAATAAATGTGGCAACTTTATAATATCTGTCTGTCTGTCTTTGTATCATCATCATCATCATCATTGTTTAACGTCCTTTTTCCATGATGGCATGGGTTGGACGGTTTGACTGAGGTCTAGAAAACCAGTGGCTGCACCAGGCTCTAATCTGATCTGGCAATGTTTCTACAGCTGGATGCCCTTCCTAACACCAACCCCTCTGAGAGTGTAGTGGGTGCTTTGTATGTGCCACCAGCACATTCGGTTAGTGCTTTTTACGTGTCATTGGCACAGGAGCCAGTCAGGCGACCCTGGCATTGATTGTGTTCGGACGGTGCTTTTTATGTGCCACTGGCACGGGTACCAGTCAGGGAGCACTGGCATCAGCCACATTTGGATGGTGCTTATATATATATATATATATATATATATATATATATGAGTGTGTATATGTGTGTGTGTATAAAGTCGTGATCTGTTATGTCACATCTAACATTACACTGTAATATGTTTTTAGTGTATACACTCTTACTGAGAGTACTTTTGTTGATTTTGTCTTATTTGTTTCCACTGTGGTTGGTAGGAGTTCTTAATGTTCTGTATTTCACTATAAATCAAATACTTGTTATTGCCATTTCTCTAATAAACCTACTTTACATTCCATCATTTTCAGGCATCACCCTGTCTGAATATTTCCGTGACATGGGTTATAACGTATCTATGATGGCTGATTCCACATCTCGATGGGCTGAAGCTCTGAGAGAAATTTCTGGACGTTTGGCTGAGATGCCTGCAGATTCCGGTTATCCTGCCTATCTTGGCGCTCGACTGGCTTCCTTCTACGAACGTGCTGGTCGGGTGAAATGTCTCGGTAATCCAGCTCGTGAGGGCAGTGTCAGTATTGTTGGGGCGTGAGTATCACTGTTTACTATCTTTGTTTTATGATACCTTAGTTGAAAAAAAGAGTATACTAAACCGCACAGTGGGCCGCACTAAACACCTTGACTGCATACAACACACCCTAGCAGATCAGAGTATCCTGCACATACTAACAGAGTATTTTATACACTATAGCTAGGTACTGTACATGCTCTTTTGGTGTTACTCTAAACACTATATTAGGAGTATTCAACACACACTATTCGGATACTCTACACTATTGGGGTACCCTACACACCCTATTAAGGTACTCCGCATGCTTCAGTAGACATCTAGAAGTAATGTTTACCTCTACACCTTTGGTCACAATAATTGCATCAATTTGAAATGTCACTTTATGGTACAGATGACATTTACTTCATTGTTTATTACGTCTCTGAGAGATACCATGGCACAGTCAATTACTACCTACCTATCTATAGGCTTGAAACACAAAACAGTGATAGGGTTGTCCTATCTTCACAATTTCAGACTGAATAGAGTTAACCACAACAGTTGTTATATCTGTCCTTACAAGAAGTCACACAACCACAACAGTTGTTATGCATGTCCTTCCTGGAGGTCATACTACCAGAATGAGTTGTCATTATAATTTAATCAAAAAATATTTGTGAAGTAACACAAATTGTGTTTATCTGTTTTGGTACTGATCTATCAGAAACCTTGTCTAGCTCTAAGATACAAAGCGTTCTCTTTTTATAATGTTTGTATTTAAATTTAAAACCTTTTTCGTAAAAAAACATTTGTTATTTTCCAAGCCTTGATTAATGAAGTTAGTTAATTTACCAATCCCCTCCAAATTCTTAATTATTTTCAACATTGACGGCGGTGCCCTAGCATGGCCACAGCTTTCAAGCCGAAACATTTTTAAGGATTTAAGGACTGACACAGACAGACTTTTGCACTAGAAATGTGACCAGAAAAGATTGAGATAATCCAGTATCTTTTCCTGTGAATGACAAACATTTTCAACAATATTGCCTAAATTGATATCAAAGAAGAGATGTCTTCCCAGTTCCAACTGTGAAATATGGAACTGGCCAGTTGACATCTACAATACTGTTTTACATGATAAATCTTTAACTCCTTGTATTTCTATTGCAGTGTGTCCCCTCCTGGTGGAGACTTCTCTGATCCCGTCACATCAGCCACTCTTGGTATTGTACAAGTCTTCTGGGGTTTAGATAAGAAACTGGCCCAGCGTAAACATTTCCCTTCTATCAACTGGCTCATCAGTTACAGCAAATACATGCGTGCCCTTGATGAATATTATGACAAATCTTTCACAGAATTTGTGCCCTTAAGAACAAAGGTAATCTGTCTGTCTGTCTGTTGCTTGTTTGTTTGTGTCATGATGTGAATGGTTTATGAAGCTGCTTAATAAATGTGGAATGTGTGGTTATAGTGTCAATGTTGTGTGTTATAGAAAGGTAACCACTAACTTGAATTTTTATTTTTCTATTTTACTAGTGCAAAGAAATCCTACAAGAAGAAGAAGATTTATCAGAGATTGTCCAATTGGTCGGCAAGGTAGGTAAACCAGTGGTGATGGTCATATATTACAAATTCATGTCTCTGTTTCTCTCTCTTTAAGGTTAGGGTCTCTCTAAGGTTTAGGGCTTTTCTCTTTAGTATCCAAGAAAACAACATCTTGAAATATGGCTATGATGAATTAGAAACATGGCTATGATGAAGTGGGGAAACTAAAACATTAATATTGTTTACAATTTTTGACACAAAACCAACAATTTCAGGCAAGGAATAGATCAA
>NC_043014.1:47744644-47787144 GCF_006345805.1 Octopus sinensis | reverse complement strand
TAACTTTACAAATAAATGCATAAAATTTTGATACAATATAAAGGACATAATGGAAATTATTATGCACAAGTCAAATTTTGCAACATCACTACATCTCACATGAAAAATGACATCACTTAAATGGCAGCCATTTTTGGCTTTGCACACCTGTATCATTTACAAAACTTGCACCACAACACCCTCGAGAGATTTAGACCCCACTTCTCTGATTTCTCTATTGATGTTCTCCTTCAGCTGCACCAGGGTCTCCAGTTTGTTGATGTAAACCTTCTCTTTCAGGTGTCTGGGGAAGGTGAAGGCCAGTTGACATTGCTGTTGTTGGAAATTATTCTCTCTCCAAAGCACTGCCATAGCAACTGCATTGTTTCTCTTGCAGCATGAGCAGTTGCCCCATCTTGCTGGGACCATGTGTGAAGCCTACTTTGAATGGCCTTTCAATGGCCTTCATGTTCCAAAGACTTGACTAGCTCAGATTTTTTCTTCTGGGGATACCTGAAAGAGAAGGTTTATGTCAACAAACCGGTGACCCCGGTGCAACTGAAGAACATCAATAGAGAAATCAGTAAAGTGGGGTCTGAAACTCTTGAGGGTGTTATGGTGCAAGTTTTGGAAAGAGCACGGGCGTGCGAAGCTGCAAATGGTTGGCATTTAAGTGATATCATTTTTCACATGTGGTATTGCAAAATTTGACTTTTACATATTAATTTCCATTATGTCCTTTATATTGTATCAAAGTTTCATGCATTTATTTGTAAAGTTAAGGGAAAGTTATTAAAAATTGAAACTTATCAGTGACTTTTGGGTCACCCAGTATATCATTTTAATGTCCACTCTTCTATGGACAGAATTTAAGGTGAATTTTCTACAACTGGATGGCCTTCTTGTTGCTAACCTTTATCCATTTCCAAGCAAAGTAATATTTCCCTCTGATCAGAAAATGTTTTCAGAGAAGATTGGAAGCTTTTGGGGAAAATATTCAAAAAATTTTGGGGGAAAATTTAAAAAAAATTTTTATGGTAAATTTTAAAAAAATTTTTGTAGAAAATTTTCAGAAATTTCTGTGCAAAATTTTCAAAAATTTTTTTTAAGATTTTAAAAAACTTTTGGGAAAAATTTTCAAAAGATTTTTGGGGAAAATTTTCAAAAAGCTTTTGCAAAAATTTTCGAAAAACCATATAACGAATATGCTCCATAAGCTGAAGTCTATAAACGTCGACATCGTTTCCGGTGAAAATTTTCGAAAAGTTTTTGGGTAAATTTTCGGAAAATTCTTGGTGAAAATTTTCGAATTTTCGGGTAAAATTTGTGGTGAAAATTTTCCTCAAAAATTTTTCAAAAATTTTCACGGAAAACTTTCCCCAAAAATTTTTCGAAAATTTTAGAAAAACTTCTGGGGTGCCAGTGGTGCCAAAATCAAATAGTATGGAAGGCTATCGGTGCCAAAATCACAAAGTATGGAAGGCTAGTGTGGGCAAAATTTTGGAAAAATTTTTGGGGAAATTTTGGGAAAAATTTATATGTGTCTTCTCCTATAGCCTCGGGCCGACCAAAGCCTTGTGAGTGGATTTGGTAGACGGAAACTGAAAGAAGCCCGTCGTATATATGTATATATATATATATATATATGTGCGTGTGTGTTTGTGTTTGTCCCCCTAGCATTGCTTGACAACCGATGCTGGTGTGTTTATGTCTCCGTTACTTAGCGGTTCGGCAAAAGAGACCGATAGAATAAGTACTGGGCTTACAAAAGAATAAGTCCCGGGGTCGAGTTGCTCGATTAAAGGTGGTGCTCCAGCATGGCCACAGTCAGATGATTGAAACAAGTAAAAGAGTATGGAATTGAAATTATGTCCCAGGTACATTTCTCTGGTATTATGTGTGTGGGTCTGTCATACAGGTTAACTCTCACTGGCTCATTCCACCTAATTCTAAATAGGTACCATGTTTTGTGAATTGTAAGCACGTGGGATACAGTAACAACACATTTATTTGAAAAATATTTTAATCTGTATTTACAACCAAAATCTATAAATGTCCAAAAAGTTAATAAATAGTTTAGTAAGACCAAAGAATCAATAAACGGGGAATGATGCAAGAACTGTCCCTCCCAACACCACCACACTTGGACTGGTCAGTTAGTGGCAGAAGCTTCATCTAATTTAATATCATCCAAGTCTATTCTGTCTAATGATTCAGTGGTGAAGATCATGTTCGGATCATTGTCTTGGGGCACCACTTGTGACAGAGGTAGGGAGGATAAATTGACTCTTGTAGGATCCATGGGAAAAGCTATGTTAGATATGCTGGTTGGAGACACATCAGTGGTTGCTTCAGGAAAAGGAGATGCTGTGACGGGGCTTGTCTCAGGAACAAAGGCCAGGGTCTTAGGAGTGGCCTCAGGAACAAAGGCTGGGATATGAGGGGTGGCCTCAGGAACAAAGGCTGGGATATGAGGGGTGGCCTCAGGAACAAAGGCTGGGATATGAGGAGTGGCCTCAGGAACAAAGGCTGGGATATGAGGGGTGGCCTCAGGAACAAAGGCTGGGATATCAGGGGTGGCCTCGGGAACAAAGGCTGGGATATCAGGTGTGGCCTCGGGAACAAAGGCTGGGATATGAGGGGTGGCCTCGGGAACAAAGGCTGGGATATGAGGGGTGGCCTCGGGAACAAAGGCTGGGATATCAGGTGTAGCCTCAGGAACAAAGGCTGGGATATCAGTGTGGCCTCAGGAACAAAGGCTGGGGTCTTAGGGGTTGCCGGGGTCACAGGAGTTGCCTCTGGAACAGAAGCTGGCATGACAGGGGTTGCCTCTGGAACAGAAGCTGACATGACAGGGGTTGCCTCTGGAACAGAAGCTGACATGACAGGGGTTGCCCCAGGAACAAAGGTTGGGGTGACAGGGGTTATCTTAGGAACAGAGGCCGAGGTCTCTGTTGTAGACTCAGGAACACTGGCTGGAATGACAGGAGTCGTCTCAGTTACAGAGGCTGGGGAAATAAGTGCATCCTCTGATGTAGAAGCTGCAGATGTATTAAGGGTTTCCCCTGGCGCAGTGGCTGAGGACATCTCTGGGCTAAGTTCTCTCTTAGTAACTGCGTTTTCAACTTCTCGAGCATTCTGCTGGGATGCTTCTACGTTGGTGTCTTCCAGAGGCGGAAGGTTCATTTCCATTGCTGCTGTTTCCATGACATCATCTTCCTTTTCAGGAAGCAGGTGACTGACTCCCGCTTGGATCAATTCAATATTTAAACTGCCAGGATTTCCCTAAATAACAACAACAAATATTGTGAGAAACATAATCAATGTTGAACTGTAGAAATGAAATTGTAATGATCAGATCTTTCATGGGAGTATTAGCAAAGGGCAGGCGTTATCGTGCAGCAGAAGAACTCCAATGCAGCTGATTAGGTCTTTTCTCTTGAAATTATGTCCCAGGTACATTTCTCTGGTATTATGTGTGTGGGTCTATCATACAGGTTAACTCTCACTGGCTCATTCCACCTAATTCTAAATAGGTACCATGTTTTGTGAATTGTAAGCACGTGGGATACAGTAACAACACATTTATTTGAAAAATATTTTAATCTGTATTTACAACCAAAATCTATAAATGTCCAAAAAGTTAATAAATAGTTTAGTAAGACCAAAGAATCAATAAACGGGGAATGATGCAAGAACTGTCCCTCCCAACACCACCACACTTGGACTGGTCAGTTAGTGGCAGAAGCATCATCTAATTTAATATCATCCAAGTCTATTCTGTCTAATGATTCAGTGGTGAAGATCCCTAAACTCAGGCGATAGATTGTTTAGTAATTCAAATGTTAGTGCAGTTAATTGTAATGAATTCCCTAGGTACAACACACACACACACACCTGGCTGACAGCTGGTTTCCATCTCATGGTCGAGTGGTTATTAGTGGGCCATGTCAGATACAGATATTGGAACTAATCAATTGATAGTGGTGGTAGAGAGGAATTATTGTCTTTCAAATTTAAGTATTTTGATATTTTGAAAGATTAACCCTTTAGCATTTAAACCGACCATATCTGGCCCAAATATTCTATGCGTCCCCAAAGTCCATCCCCACCTCACCGTGGTGGGGACGCTGGCAATGGGTAGTGTCAGAACTATGCCGTCGGGAACTTCGGTTCCTGGTAGGGCCACCCAAGACGGATTGGTCTGACACCGAGTGGTATTAGGGCTACAACCCGGCAGACGGGGCTCTGGTGAAAATCCTCAAAGTGTCTGCTTCGGCAACCGGCGGCTCCTCGGTCGTTCTGCCCCTGCGTCTGTGGACAATCTGTGGCAAACAGGATGTCTCCACATGCGGGATTGTTGGGGACCGCTTGTCAAATCCACATATTCCCACGAAACTTCTTCCACGAATTCTCAATGGCGAATACAATGCCTCGGGTTGGGTGGGTGGAAGAAGACGACTCAACCCGCCCAGGGTGAATGTCACCACAATCAATCAAAATCAAACCAAATATTCTTTCTGTTTTTCCTTCAAACTGGCTTCTCACACTAACCCTACAGTGTCATTCTAAAAGTAAACACTCACATCATTGAAATTTTGAAGGTGCCAGATGGGTCTGGCAAACGGCCACGATCGGATGGTGCTTTTTACGTGTCACCGGCACGGGGGCCAGGTGAGGCTGGCACCCCGAAAGGATGAAAGGCATATTTTGAATTACATATATATGGGGAAACAAAAATCTTTAAAGTGTTTAGGGCCTCTATGGGTCTTAATCTGGCCCAGGTTTTAGCTCATATAAAACTCGGAAGAACAAAGGTAGATACTTGGTTTTAAGTGGTATGGAATTCATTTTGGAGTAAGTGCAATTTTGTTCTTATCAAAGGCTGCCCAACCAGCTCTGATTCTATGGTCCACAACTATCATTCCTTTGTTTTTTGGAGAGAGTTCGTGTCCAAGGTAGACGGAATACTCAGCCAGCTCCATGTTAATTTCATGGGTTGGTTTTCCCATTCTAGGTGTTTCTGAGTTAGTGAGCATGTGTATGTGTGTATATATGAATATGTAGAGCTTTGGTGTTGGAGAAGACATTTGCGGATTCCATGGACAGCGAGGCTCCCCAATGGAGAAGTTCTTAAGCAGATCAGGCCGAAAATGTCGCTAGAAGCTGGGATCACCAAGCGTAGATTGGCATATTTCGGTCATATTATGCGGAGAGAATCCATGGAGAAGGACATCATGCTCGAAATGGTCAGTGGCAATAGAGGAAGAGGCCGACCAAGAACTCGCTGGCTTGACACCCTCAGGAGTGATACCGGAATGGACATGGCCAATCTGAAGGAAGCGGCCCAGGATAGAACTGACTGGAGGACACTGATCCATGAAAGAACAAGAGTTGACTCCAAATGAGTGGATAGAGAGAGAGATGTGGATATGTTTTTGGTTGTATGAGTGTGTGTGTGTGAACGTGTGCGCTAGTGCCAGTTATATACCTGTATGTGTACAAAAGTGCCTAGGATGCTTGTATGAGAGTAAATGCAAAAGTGTGTACAATTGGCACATAAGAGAACCATCCGAACGTGGCCGTTGCCAGCACCGCCCTGACTGGCCTCCGTGCCAGTGGCACGTAAAAAGCACCATCCAATTGTGGCCATTGCCAGCTCGTCTGGGCCCCGTGCGGGTGGCACGTAAAAAGCACCCACTACACTCACAGAGTGGTTGGTGTTAGGAAGGGCATCCAGCTGTAGAAACACTGCCAGATCAGACTGGGCCTGGCGCAGCCTACTGGCTCCCCAGACCCCAGTTGAACCGTCCAACCCATGCTAGCATGGAAAACGGATGTTAAATGATGATGATGATGAATTGGAACCTTCATCACTGAAACCCAAAGGCATCAATTTACATTTCATCTGACAATGATGTGGTGGCTAATCTCTGGCACCATCATCCAGAGGGTGTAACTTAGATGGATACTTACCATTGATGTGAGGTCAACAATCGTCAGTCCCAGTGTCTGAGCCAGGTGTGACGGGGGAAACAATGTCAACATACATTTCTGTACATAAGGCAGAAAATGGTTGGTGTAGACTTGAAGCAGGTGTTGGAAATGGTCAGTCTCGGTGTTGCTTAATGTACTTTCTTCCGCCCTGGACATAAGAAAGGAAAATAGTGACTTTAACAATGTTAGCATACAGAGGAATTTGATCAGAAACTGTAGCAGGGTTGGAGGAGGTGAGATTGTGTGGTGTTCAGACCTTTCTGAAAATGAAATTAATAATAGGTGCAGGAGTGGCTGTGTGGTAAGTAGCTTGCTTATGAACCCCATGGTTCTGGGTTCAGTCCCACTGTGTGGCACCTTCTACTATAGCCTCGGGCCGACCAAAGCCTTGTGAGTGGATTTGGTAGACGGAAAATGAAAGAAGCCCGTTGTATATATGTATATGTGCTGCTATATATATATATATGTGTGTGTGTGTGTGTGTGTGTGTGTGTGTATGAGGGGGTGCTGAAAAACTCCTGACTTTATGGGTGTTGTGAAAGGACTGGTTGGAAGGGCCCAACGTTCTGAGTCTTTTACAGGGCTTAGAAAAACTGAAGGACCGCTGCAATGAGTGTGTGAATCTGAGAGGGGAATATGTTGAATAAAATCATAATTAACAGATCCTCCTGCGTTTACTTTTACCCAAAACCAGGAACTTTCCAGCAGCCCCTTGTAATAGAGCAACTGTCAACTTACCGATGAAACGACAATATGACATCATTGACCTTTAATAAAGACTTCTCCAGTTTGTCGGTGATGTCACAGGCCAAAGAGATTGGCAGACACAAGCGTAAATCGTTAAAGGCAGTCAACACATGGTTACAATAATTAGCCAAAGGTTGAAAATCCAGGAGAACTGAAGGCGGGTATAACTGACCAGGCTGAAATACAAAGTAGACAGAGGTAATGGTCAAATACAGATTGTTATTATTAGAATGGCAAGGCAGCAAGCTGGCAGAATCGTTAGCACGCAGGGTGAAATGCTTAGCAGTATTCTATAATAATGATAATGAAATTATTGTATACAGGGCTCAGGTGCACCACAACTTGTCAGAGTATATGCAGTAATGTACAAATGTCTGGAAAGCGAACAATGCATGAGTCAGATACATCCTTGTGTGTGTATGGAGGGGAGAAAATCGGGTGTAGTGTTGGCGAATCTCAGGAAGCATGGAAGTTTTGAAGGATGCAGTGCTCCGACAACTAACAACTGATGCCGGCAGTTTGTTCCATGCTTCAGCAACTCTCAGCGTGGAAAAATGTTTCCTAAAGTCATGGGAGCTGTGCTGTTTTCTGACTTTGTAAACATGTCCATGGGTGTTAGATGGGTGGAGTTTGAAAAGGTGCTCAGAGTTATTGTTTGTAAGATGGTTAATAATTTTATGGGTGTCTGCCAAGTCAGCTGCCAGACGTCGGAGTTTCAATGTGTCCACATTCTGAGTTCAAACTGCATCGAGGTTGACTTTACCTTTCATCTTTTTGGGGTCAATAAATTAAGTACCAGTTGAGTACTGGGGTTGATGTAATCGACTATCCCCCTCCCCCAAATTTCAGGCCTTGTGCCTATAACTGAAAGGATTATTAGAATAGCAAGCAAGCAGAATCGTTAGTGCATCAGACAAAATACTTATTGGCATTCCACTTGGTTGTGTACAATCTGGGTCCAAATGCTGCCAAGGTTGACGTTGCCTTTCATCCTTTCAGGGTCGATAAAATAAGTATCAGTTGCACACTGGGGTGAGATAGAGGTGTCGATGTAATTGATTTACCCCCCCCCCCTTCCCTAAATATTATCGGCCTTGTGCCCAAGCTACAAAGGCAGCAGTGAGCTGGTAGAATCATGCTGGAGCTAATGCTTTGCCGGGATTTCTTCTGGCTTTACATGTTGAACCCAAATTCTGCTGAGACCGACCTTGCCTTTCATCCTGCCAGAATCAATAAAAATAAAAGGCGGCGAGCTGGCAGAAACGTTAGCACACCGAGCGAAATGCTTAGTGGTATTTTGTCTGCCGCTACGTTCTGAGTTCAAATTCCGCCGAGGTCGACTTTGCCTTTCATCCTTTTGGGGTTGATTAAATAAAATAAGTACCAGTTATGCACTGGGGTCGATATAATCGACTTAATCCGTTTGTCTGTCCTTGTTTGTCCTCTCTGTGTTTAGCCCCTTGTGGGTAAGAAAGAAATAGGTATTTTGTCTGCCACTACGTTCTGAGTTCAAATTCCGCCGAGGAGGACTTTGCCTTTCATCCTTTCAGGGTCGATAAATTAAGTACCAGTTACGCACTGGGGTCGATTTAATACCTATGTCTTTCCTTGTTTGTCCCCTCTGTGTTTAGCCCCTTGTGGGTAATAAAGAAATAGGTATTTTGTCTGCCGCTACGTTCTGAGTTCAAATTCCACCGAGGTTGACTTTGCCTTTCATCCTTTCGGGGTCGATAAATTAAGTACCAGTTACGCACTGGGGTCGATATAATCGACTTAATCCATTTGTCTGTCCTTGTTTGTCCCCTCTGTGTGTAGCCCCTTGTGGGCAGTAAAGAAATAAGAATCAATAAAATATGTACCAGTTGAGCACCGGCATTGACGTTATTGATTAGCTCCCCGACCTCTTCCCAACTGCCAAAAGTTCAAACCTTTTGTGCTTATAACAGAAAGAATTATTATTATTACCATTATTTTTATTTTAACGCAGTTGAATTGGCAGAATCGGTAAAGCATCAGAGAAAATGCTTTTGCAGTAGTTCTTTTAGCTCTTTACATTCTGATTTCAAATCCTGGTTTGGTTCAATTTGCTGAGGTCAATAAAATACAGTTTCACCAAGTATTTGGGTTTGGTGCTTTCCTTCAAAGCTGCTGACTTTGTGCCAGGCAAAATGCTTAGTGGCAATTCATCCAGCCTTACATTCTAAGTTCAAATTCTGCCAAGCTCAGCCTTTTGGGGTTGACAAAATAAGCACCGGTTGAGTACTGGGGTCAAGGTAATTGACTAACACTCTCCCCAAAATTTTGGGCCTTGTGCATATGGCAGAAAAGGACCATTATTTTTATCATCATTATCAAGGCAGTGAGCTGGCAGGATTATTTATTTCGCCTGTTCTTACACTCCGAGTTCAAATTCTGAGGTTGACTTTGCCTTTCATCCTTTTAGGGGTCGATGAAATAAGTACCAGTTGAACACTGGGGTAGATGTGATCATCTTACCCCATCCCCACAAATTTCAGGCACAGGGCCTGAAATTTGTGGGGATCAGTAGAAAGGATTATTATTATTATTATTGTCATAAACCAGTTCAAAGAAGGCTTTTATTACCTTCACCATAGTGAAGGTGGAGGTATTGTTTTCAGTTGTGTTTGTTTGTTTGTTTGTCCGTGGGTAAGATCTCTCAAGAGCCTTTGGATTTGGATGAAACTTTCAGGGATGTTTGGCTTCGTGACTGGCACAAACTAAATAGATTTTGGGATCTATCCGGTAGCGGACAATGATCCTGGATTAATTTCCTTAATTCTTTTTTACTTAATTTTTGAGAGCAATCGGGTTCATTTTTAGTATTCTTGTTTGTGAGAGCAGTTGAGTTTATTTCAGATATTCTCATTTCAAAAATCATCTCTGGC
This sequence comes from Octopus sinensis, assembly GCF_006345805.1. NCBI lineage: Eukaryota > Metazoa > Mollusca > Cephalopoda > Octopoda > Octopodidae > Octopus > Octopus sinensis. The sequence goes on along the minus strand of NC_043014.1, from coordinate 47,777,515 downwards.
TAATCGTTGAGAGGACCTTGGTGTTGCCTTGGTGAAGGTTTGCACTCTCTGAGTGCTCTTGTTCAAACTTTATTTCTGCTTGGCGTCTAATCCATTAATCATGGCTGTCCAATGATTAAGATGCATTGTTAGGTAAAGACAGTATCCATCTAACAATGTCATTCGACACTATGCCACATTTTCATACACAATACAAAATATTTTTATCTATTACTAGCAGTATCGCCCGGCGTTGCTCGGGTTTGTAAGGGAAATAACTATATAAGCATTTTTAGAGAGTTATAGCCAAAAAATAACAAAAAAATAGCAAAACAAATGCATTAAAAATGGAAAAAAAAAATTATGGTAAATTTTTTTTAAAATCGTTGACTCATCGTAGACATTTTTAGAGAGTTACTTCCCTTATATAATAGCGAAAAAAAAGCATTAAAATGGAAAAAAATGATGGTAAATTATTTTTAAAATCGTAGACTCATCGTAGACGCGCGCTAATACCCAGAAGGGCTCGATATGAATAACGACTATAAGATACCCGCTTTTGGTTACACTGCACCGCAAAATGTGGGAGTAGTTAGGAATCTAAATCATAGGAGACAGACACACAACTTGACTTTTATATATAAAGATTTACTATTGTAGAAAGGAATTAATGATAGGATATTATAATTCATACCAATTATTATTATTAACTATACCAATACATACAGACTAAATTAAATAATATATTTTCTGCTCTGTATGGAGATAGATACATGTGGCATTAATTAATTTCTCCAATAATATCAATTAATTTATGTGAAATGATTACGACTGAGAATAGGAACCAGATCACAAGAATAAGTTGTTTAATGAGGTGAAAAGTGTTACCTGGGTTGACATGTTGTATGCAAGACCTCCAGTAAATGTTAAACCCATCAGATTGTAAGACTGCATCATTTCAGAGAACCTGGCAGATAATAATGTAGAAAAGATATTATTGAGATCATGTAGAGATAGTGGAGAGTTTATGGTATACGATGGTACATAAATTATGAAGAGATATTACATGGATAATACTCAGAAAAAAAAGAGATTTTAAAAGCTGGTAGCTCCTCAGTTAATAAAGCAGTTGCTAGTGAGGTCTTTTAAGGTTAATACAATGACAAATGTGGGGTTTGTAAAGTGGCAGATTGTTGCTCATCATCATCATCATCGTTTAACGTCCGTTTTCCATGCTAACACGGGTTGGATGGTTCGACTGGGGTCTGGAAAGCCAGGGGCTGCACCAGGCTCCAGTCTGATCTGGCAGTGTTTCTACAGCTGGATGCCCTTCCTAACGCCAACCACTCCACGAGTGTAGTGGGTGCTTTTTACGTGCCACCTGCACAGGTGCCAGGGGAGTCTGGCATCAGCCACGATCGGATGGTGCTTTTTATGTGCCACCGGCACAGAAGCCAGTCGAGGCAGCGCTGGCATCGGCCACGTTCGGATGGTGCTTTTTATGTGCCACCGGCACAGGTATCACAACTACTATTTCCATTGATATTTATTTCGATGTTCATGTACTTGACTCAATAGGTCTCCTCAAGCACTGGTCAATATAATCTACTGGACATCATACAACCTCAAATACAACACAACACCAACAACACACAATGCAACATTACCACCTTCACAACAATCACATACAACCTCAGATAACATGTCCTAACACAAACAGTAAAACACTATATGTATGATATTGCCATCATCATCCTTTTAACATCAATTTTTCATGCTTGCATAGGTCAGATTTATTGAGACAGATTTTCTATGGCTGGATGCCCTTCCTGTTGCCAACCCTTACCTGTTTCCAAGCTTTTTATGTGGCACCAGCACCAGTGCTTTTTATCTGATACCATCACTGAATCACCGACAGGGGTCACCAATTACTTTGCAAGACAAAGTCATTTCCATTTTTTTACTGAAGAAGTTTATAATTGGAAGACAGTAGAAATGAGGGAGGGGGTATTCTGATGTAGATAATACATTGGAGACCCCCCTTCGGTCATGAATGACCATGGGATTACACCTAGAAAGTTACCCTCCGAGGCACAAGTCAGGGCAAGATTGTTTGTGGAAGGCCTCCCCTCTCCACACCACTGATGTTATCCAAGGGAAAGACAAAGGGGCCAATACAGCCTGGCACCCATGACGTCGCAACTCAATTCTACAGCTGAGTGAACTGGAGCAACGTGAAATAAAGTGTCTTGCTCAAGAACACAACACACAGCCTGGTCCAGGAATCGAACTCACAACCTCGCAATTGTAAGCTCTACGCTCTAACCACTGAGCCACACGCCTTCACCAGATAATACATAACGCATCAATAAATTAGATGATGAGGTGACTCACCCTCCTGAATGACCCTCTATGTGATCACCCGACCAGCTAGAAATTGCAACAAAATCTTAACCATAATGTCAAAAAATGAAGAACATATTGTTAATAAGGTCTGTGAAATAAAAAAACTAAAGATGAAAGAGTGGATGGTCATGGTTGGGATGCTTTTCTTTATAAGATCAGGGCTAATTTGGAACTAAATAACAACAACCACTTCATTTAAAACAGCCACGGCCACAATGGTGAAGGTAGAGCTCTTTTACTTGTTTCAGTCATTTGACTGCGGCCATGCTGGAGCACTGCCTTTAATCGAGCAACTCGACCCCGGGACTTATTCTTTTGTAAGCCCAGTACTTATTCTATCGGTCTCTTTTGCCGAACTGCTAAGTAACGGAGACATAAACACACCAGCATCGGTTGTCAAGCTATGCTAGGGGGACAAACACAGACACGCATATATATATATATATATATATATATATATATATATATATATACACATATATACGACGGGCTTCTTTCAGTTTCCATCTACCAAATCCACTCACAAGGCTTTGGTCGGCCCGAGGCTATAGTAGAAGACACTTGCCCAAGGTGCCACGCAGTGAGACTGGACCCGGAACCATGTGGTTGGTAAGCAAGCTACTTACCACACAGCCACTCCTGCGCCTGGGAGTAATATCTCGTTATTTCACTGTCTCCATAGAACCAGTTGAGTTGTGGGGTAAATGTGATCAACTTACCCCATCACCACAAATTTCAGGCCCTGTGCCTGAAATTTGTGGGGACCATTTGAAAGGATTATTATTATTATTATTATCATAAACCAGTTCAAAGAAGGCTTTTATTACCTCCACCTTAGAGAAGGAATATACAACATCATATACCACTACAACCACACCATCACATCCACTACACTACACCACCACACAACCAACACCAACACTACAACCTAGACAGTAAAAGACTCACTTCTTGTTTGCATTGTTGAGTGTCGTTTGAAACGAGTTGAGCGCAGCCGAGTAGAATATTGGCACCAAGAGACTGCGGAAGTCAGCCCCTATACGGCTAAAGGACAGACTGAAGTACATACACTGACCAACCAGGGAGTCTAGACGACCTCCAACACCTTTGGACAGGTCACTCTCCAGAGTGCTGAGGAACTGGTTCACCTAAAGATAATAAAAGATCATCATCATCATCATCATCATAACCACTACCATCGACAAATACATAAAAAAAGATATTTGTAGTATATATGAGTGTTTTATTTCTCTATTTCCCCAATCATAGGTCATAGGCCCATCCGTGCTCTATTATCATGGTCAGACAATTATTGTCTTCTTTCTTTCTTTTTCTCTTTCTTTTTACTTGTTTCAGTCATTTTGACTGCGGCCATGCTGGAGCACCGCCTCTAGTTGAGCAAATCGACCCCGGGACTTATTCTTTGTAAGCCCAGTACTTATTCTATCGGTCTCTTTTGCCGAACCGCTAAGTGACGGGGGACGTAAACACACCAGCATCGGTTGTCAAGCGATGTTGGGGGGACAAACACAGACACACAAACATATACACACATACATACATATATATATATATATATATATACAGAACGCCATGTTGGATCGTTAGCCCCTACACGCAATTTTTTTCTCTCCTTGTTTCTTTTCTGTGTATCTTTCTGTCGAAGAGCGTAGGCTCGAAACATAAAAGACTTGTTTTATTTCTATTCCTGAGTGCCATACTAATACAATTGTTTGTTTGTACTCCACCTGCCTTCGTCTTTTGTTTATTTTCGTAAACCTTCTCGTTATATATATACATATATACGACAGGCTTCTTTCAGTTTCCGTCTAGCAAATCCACTCACAAGGCATTGGTCGGCCCGAGGCTGTAGCAGAAGACACTTGCCCAAGATGCCACGCAGTGGGACTGAACCCGGAACCATGTGGTTGGTAAGCAAGCTACTTACCACACAGCCACTCCTGCGCCTGTTATTTAACTCAGTGATATTTATATTAATATTGGTTTCACATTTTGGCACAAGGCCAGCAGTCTCAGGTGAAGAGAAGAAAGTCTTTTACATTAACCCCAGTGATCAACTGGTACTTATTTTATTGACCCTGAAAGGATGAAAAGCAAAGTCGACCTTGGCAGAATTTGAACCCAGAATGTAACAACAGACGAAATGCCATTAAGCATTTTACCTGACATGTAAATGATTCTGCCAGCTAGCTACCTTGATATTTACATTAATAATAAATATTAACAGCAGGAGTGGCTGTGTGGTAAGTAGCTTGCTAACCAACCACATGGTTCCGGGTTCAGTCCCACTGCGTGGCACCTTGGGCAAGTGTCTTCTACTATAGCCCCGGGCCGACCAATGCCTTGTGAGTGGATTTGGTAGACGGAAACTGAAAGAAGCCTGTTGTATATATGTATACATATATATATATATGTGTGTGTGTGTGTTTGTGTGTCTGTGTTTGTCCCCCTAGCATTGCTTGACAACCGATGCTGGTGTGTTTACATCCCCCGTCACTTAGCGGTTCGGCAAAAGAGACCGATAGAATAAGTACTGGGCTTACAAAGAATAAGTCCCGGGGTCGAGTTGCTCGATTAAAGGCGGTGCTCCAGCATGGCCGCAGTCAAATGACTGAAACAAGTAAAAGAGTAAAAGAGAGTAAAGAGCTGTTCATAACACTTCATGTCTTATAAAAACATCAGTTGATGCTGTCAGCAAGGATTCAAATACAGATTTGGTTATTTTCAATGTCATACATCATCATCATCATCGTTTAACGTTTGCTTTCCATGCTAGCATGGGTTGGATGATTTGACTGAGGTCTGGCGAACCAGATGGCTGTACCAGACTCCATTCTGATCTGGCTGAGTTTCTACAGCTGGATGCCTGTCCTAATGCCGACCACTCCGAGAGCGTAGTGGGTGCTTTTACGTACCACCGGCACGAGGGCCCGTCAGGCGGTACTGGCAATGGCCACGCTCAAATGGTGCGTTTTATGTGCCACCTGCACAGGAGCCAGTCCAGCGGCACTGGCAATGACCTTGCTCAAATGTTTTTTTCACGCGCCACCAGCACAAATGCTAGTAGGTCGACGCAGAATAATAATAATAATAATAATTTTGGGAACTGGTATATTGTCTCAAGACTAGCTGAATGGAGAGTTCCTTTAGAAATAGCATCATGACTATAACTGTTCTTTAGATCTGTTGGTAAAAGGCACAAATGGTAAATAGTTTATTCTACTAGTAACACAACTGATTGCAGGTCAGTCTGTGAACAAAGCAGAGAGAAGCACTAGTCTTTAGAAGGCAGAGTCAGTAAGAGAAGGCTTTGTAAAGAAGTGCCAGGCTGGTGAAGAGAGTTGTGCCTTAGTGGCTCTAATGCTTCTATAGAGAGTTGTGCCTTGTGGCTCTGGTGCTTCTATAGAGAGTTGTGCCTTAGTGGTTCTGGTGCTTCTATCGAAGCATTAGAGGCACAACTCTCTATAGAAGCATTAGAGCCACTAAGGCACAACTCTCCAGCCTGTAGAAGCCAGAGTTATTGAGACAGGGATCTGGATAATGGACAATCTGCTGTAGAGCACAAGAGTGAATCTACTCTTTTGTTTATAATATTGTGCAATTGGAACAGTTCATTATCTAACTCAGTCCATTTCTTGCATAAAATTATACGGAACATTCATTTGAGAACACGAGCGGTTTGAACCCGTGGCACAAAACACTAAATAATTTTAAATGAAAAAAGAGTTGCATACAGAGGAAAGTAGGCAGAATGAGTTACTGTGGCCAGATTCTGGAATAGCCAAGTAAATAAATCACAAAAGTCAAATATGTCAGTGGGAGTTTGCCGTGTCATAAATGCAGTTTTAAGTTTTAAGGCGGCGAGCTGGCAAAAACGGTAGCACGCCGGGCGAAATGCGTAGCCATATTTCGTCTGCCGTTACGTTCTGAGTTCAAATTCCGCCGAGGTCGACTTTGCCTTTCATCCTTTCGGGGTCGATTAAATAAGTACCAGTTACGCACTGGGGGTCGATGTAATCGACTTAATCCGTTTGTCTGTCCTTGTTTGTCCCCTCTGTGTTTAGCCCTTTGTGGGTAGTAAAGAAAGAAAAAATGCAGTTTTGAGTTTATCTTTATCATCCAGTTGATACACTAACAACTGTGTACACCCCAATACCACCCCCACCCCGCCCACATCTGCAAGAGTGTCACTTACCTTGAGTGTGAGCCAGCTATAGAAAGGTGAGGAATGTTGGAGGAGGTCGTCGCGTGGTGCTGCTGCTGCTGATGATGATGTCATAAGTGTGTCGTCATCAGAGAAGATGGCACGGTACTGTGTTATGATGTCGAATAGGTGGACGCGACTCGCTTCGATTATCTTGGTGATGTGGACATATGCTGGACAAGAGAACAGTACATGAGGGACGGTAGTTGTAGTGTCGTTATAGTGTTAGCTGCAGTGTTAGTTACAATGGTAATTACAGCGTAAACTGCAACGGCAATTATAGTGTAAGCTGCAGTGGTAATACAGTGTAAGCTGCAGTGGTAATATAGTATAAATTGCAGTGGTAATACAGTGTTAGCTGTAGTGGTAACACTAAGTTGCAGAGTGCAAACTGCAGTGGTAAAACAGCATAAGCTGCAGTGGTAATACAGTGTAAGCTGCAGTGGTAATATAGTATAAATTGCAGTGGTAATACAGTGTTAGCTGTAGTGGTAACACTATGTTGCAGAGTGCAAACTGCAGTGGTAAAACAGTGTAAGCTGCAGTGGTAATACAGCATAAGCTGCAGTGGTAATAGTGTAAGCTGCAGTGGTAATACAGTGTAAGCTGCAGTGGTAATACAGTGTAAGCTGCAGTGGTAATATAGTATAAATTGCAGTGGTAATACAGTGTTAGTTGTAGTGGTAACACTAAGTTGCAAAGTGCAAACTGCAGTGGTAAAACAGTGTAAGCTGCAGTGGTAATACAGTGTAAGCTGTAGAGGCAATATAATACACAGACTGTCAAAGTTCTGAATGTATTGTGGTCCTAATTCAGGTATTTTCAGTCTGTTACCTATTAACAGTGTTATGAAAAAAACATTCGAGTGAGGTCGTTGCCAGTGCCGCTGGACTGGTTCCTGTGCAGATAGCACATAAAAAGCACCATTTGAGCATGGCTGTTGCCAGTACTGCCTGAATGGCTCTCGTGCCGGTGGCATGTAAAAGCACCCATTACATTCTCGGAGTGATTGGCGTTAGGAAGGGCATCCAGCTATAAAAACTCACAGATCAGAATGGAGTCTGGTGCAGCCATCTGGTTTGCCAGTCCTCAGTCAAATCGTCCAACCCATGCTAGCATGGAAAGTGGATGCTAAACGATGATGATGATGATGGTGGTGTCTTCCTAAATCAACTGATCAAGCTGTATCGTGTGGAGGTAGCTATTTAGGAGATTTGTATACTGTTAGAGTAACTGAGTTTACTACTGGATGTCTAGCCTTCTGCTAACTATGAAGTGACAAGTGGTGGGGAAGAGTGAAACCTGTTTATCGGTCAGGTAGCCTGAGGCAGTAATGTGTGAAGCGATGACAATACACACCCCAAACATCAGCCAATTAACCCTTTAGTGTTCGCATTATTCTGCCAAAATTAATGCTTTTTCATCTACATTGATTTGAGCTAATCATGCATTATCTTGTAGCTATGAGATTTTAATGAGGTAGCTGTTGATTTTTTAAACGATATTGTAGGGTTGGTGTGAGAGACCAGATCTGGCCAGTTTGAACATAAAACAGGCAGAATACTTTTGGCCGGATATGGCCGGTTTAAATGCTAAAGGGTTAAAAGACTTTACAGCTACAACCAACCTCTGTTGGTGAGTGAGAGTTTGAGTGCGGAGCAGCTTACCGTCATCTGTTGGGATTCCATCAATGATACACTGGAACCATGCATCGCGAGCCTGAGGAAATACAAAAGAATAGATTAGGGAACCAGAGATGTAACTACATTAACAACAGTGTAGCAATTCCAAAATTACTCATTAAAAGTCTACCAATATTTAGTCTACACATACAGAGCTGAAACTAGATGAAATAAAATAAAAATAAAAATACACACACAATAGCCAACAACACCCATTTGACAGCAAAGTTACATCATATAGCATTGTTACACTGTGACACATCATGTGTGTTACAATACTGTCATCCACATGGGCTACAATACTCGTCGCATGACATGAGTTACAACAGTCACACTATGTGACAAAATTGTCACACCACATGATACAGCTCTGTCACAGTTTGTGTTTCAATACTCTCATATCACATGCACACCATGTTACAATCCTGTGTTACAGTAAAATTCCAACGATACACAGACACAAGACACACTGACCTGCAAAAATTTGATGCGTAGTTCAGCCTCTGAAAAGACATCCATCCTTCTTAAATAACCAATGACTCTTAGACAAAGAGGCAGTTGGATGTTGGTCCGCAGTTGTTGGATTAACTGATTCAACATCAGCTGTGTTGATCCTTTCACTTCGTCAACGATGCTCTGTGAGAGTAAAACATGTGAAGTAATTAGGGGTGTGAATCCTTATATTTCATCAATGATACCCTTTAAAACATCAAGTAATGAATATTACACACTATTGGTCAGGGGTTCCAAAAGGGGTCTCAAGGAGTAGCGTCCCTACCTTCCTGAGCTAGTTTTCTACCATGTTTCTTAAAAATCATGGTAGAGGCCTTGATTACATAGAAGAGAATATTACATGTTATAAACTAATATTTTATCTAGGAGGAGGTTTATCTCTCATCTTTTCAAAGGTCACTTAGAACTTAGAAAGCATATTTCTGTTGTGCCAGCGTATACAGAAGAAAATCAAACAAACCATCCACTTGTTTTGACATTTTCAGAACTATTTCACTTGTCCTTTGTTGACCTTATTTTGAAACCTTACTCTACATTTAACACCATCATTAAATGTCTCCCCAACTATCTCCTGACCCCAGTACAATATGGACCCCAGCAACATGGGAGTACAAATCCTTCCTCCAAGGATCCTGAAGGCTGCTAGAGGTAGACAATCCTCAAGGCAATTATACATAGAAAAGCTAAATTAATATCCTGTGAAAATTTGAAAGGCAAAGTTGACTTCAGTGGAGTTTGAACTTGGAACATAAAGATAGCAAAATACCACTAAGCATTTTGTCACACTAATGATTCTGCCAGTTTGCCACCTTAATAATAATAACAATAATAATTGTTTCTACTAAAGGTACAAGACCTGAAATTGGTGGGGAGGGGACTAGTTGATAACGTTGACCCTGGTGTTTCACTGGTACTTAATTTATTGACCCTGAAGGGATGAAAGGGTAAGTCGACCTCGGCAGAATTTGACCTCAGTAAGTAGTGGTAGACGAAATACAGCAAAGCATTTCACCTGGTGTACTAACGATTTTGCTAGCTTGCAACCTTTCTTAATAATAATAATAATAATAATAATCATTCCTACTAAAGACACAAGGCCCGAAATTTGGGGAGAGGTGGCTAGTCAATTACATCAACCCCAGTGTTTCACTGGTACTTAATTTACTATTTCTTTATTACCCACAAGGGGCTAAACACAGAAAGGACAAACAAGGACAGACAAACGGATTAAGTCGATTATATCGACCCCAGTGCGTAACTGGTACTTATTTAATTGACCTCGAAAGGATGAGAGGCAAAGTCGACCTCGGCGGAAATTGAACTCAGAACGTAACAGCAGACGAAATACCTATTTCTTTACTACCCACAAGGGGCTAAACACAGAGAGGACAAACAAGGACAGGCAAACGGATTAAGTCGATTACATCGACCCCAGTGCATAACTGGTACTTATTTTATCGACCCCGAAAGGATGAAAGGTAAAGTCGACCTCGGCGGAATTTGAACTCAGAACCTAAGTAAAGACGGACGAAATACGTTAAGCATTTCGCCCAGCGTGCTAACGTTTCTGCCAGCTCGCCTTTACGAACCCCGAAAAGATGAACGGGAAAGCGGACGTTGGCAGAATTTGAACTCAAAAAAACATAGCATTTTCCCCGGCGTGCTAATGATTCTGCCAGCTCGCTGCCTTAATAGTAGTAACAATAACAACAATAATGCTTACAGCAATGACAGGAAGATTGTAGTGTTTCTTCTCCAGCCGTTTCACATGAGCAGTCAGCTCCAGAGCCTCTTCATAGTAACCATTTCGCACGCAGGTGTCCATCAGTTGCGGCATCTCTAGGATCTCCAGTAACTGGGTGTGACGTTGCAGTGTTAAACTGTTCATACGACGGCTGTAAATGTCATGACAGAGGAACAGAATAAGACATGATGCCTAATATATTTACAGTTATAATATATAATATATATAAACATGATACATATATAGTTTCCATCAACCAAATCCACTCACAAAGCTTTGGTCAGCCCGAGGCTATAGTAGAAGACACTTGCCCAAGGTGCCACGCAGTGGGACTGAACCCGGAACCATGTGGTTGGTAAGCAAGATACTTACCACACAGCCACTCCTACGCCTATGCATGTGAACAAAGCAATAAATAAGGATGGATATTCGTTAAATATCTTCATGCAAATGACATTGACATAGAGAGATACAAATATTCATTCATATACACTCATGTACATAAGTAATCAAACAAATATGTAAAAACAAAAAAAGTACACTTACATATACAGACACACTCACATGGACAAATTTAAACACACATGTACACATGGAAATTGACACACACACACACAGAGAAATATTTATAGAGTAGAGATGATGGGAGACTGGACATGATGGTGATGGTAGTAGTAGTAGAAATTACTATAATGGTTGCGGAGGTAGTGAGGAGGTGGTAATGGCAGTGGTGTTGGTAGGGAAGATGTTACTAATAGATGATGGCAGGTGTTGTGGTTTAGATGAAAGTATTACACGCTGAAGAAGAGGAAGAGAAAAAAAATGAAAAAAACAGCTGAGCCTCACCTGGCATTAATCTCCTGTGCTCGTTTAGCGATATTCTCACATTCAGAAGAGAATGGTGGCAACTGTTGTAATAAGTTACTAACATGTTTCTCAATGATTTGAAACTGGAAGGAAAAAGATGAAGCAAAAAAAAAAAAAAAAGAATGAATGGTTATACTCTTTACTTGTTTCAGTGATTTGATTGTGGCCATGCTGTAGCACTGCCTTTAGTCGACCAAATCGACCCCAGTACTTATTCTTTGCAAGCCTAGTACTTATTCTATCAGTCTCTTTTGCTGAACCGGTAAGTTACGGGGACGTAAACACACCAGCATTGGTTGTCAAGTGATGTTGGGAGGATAAACACAGACACACAAACATATACACACACATACATATATATATATATATATATATATACAATGGGCTTCTTTAAGTTTCTGTCTACCAAACCCACTCACAAGGCTTTGGTCAGCCCGAGGCTATAGACACTTGCCTAAGGTGCTACATAGTGGGACTGAACCCAGAACCATGTGGTTTGTTAGCAAGCTACTTACCACACAGCCACTCCTACGCCTTATGAAGTGTTTCATTCAGAAAGAGCAGTTTAATTAAAACATTTATAACTGGAATTAAAATATTATAACTGTAATTGTATTATTCATAATTGTGAAAAATATTTGTAATTGCAACTAGAATATTTGTAATTGCAATTAAAATGTTTGTGATTGTAATTAAAATGTTTGTAATGCTAAATTATTTTTAATGGTGTAACTCAAAGAGAAGATAAAGCTGCAAATGACAGCATGTAGAATATTAGGTTAAAAACAAACTTTGGATGAAGAAATGTCAAAGCTGATACAGGATTCAAATCCACATCTATAGACATGAAAAATGCATTAACATCATCATCATCGTTTAACGTCTGCTTTCCATGCTAGCATGGGTTGGACGATTTTGACTGAGGGCTGGCAAACCAGATGGCTGCACCAGGCTTCAATCATGATTTGGCACAGTTTCTACAGCTGGATGCCCTTCCTAACGCCAACCACTCCAAGGGGGCCAGTCAGGCGGTACTGGCAACGACCTCGCTTGAATCTTTTTACACATGCCACCAGCACAGGTGCCAATAAGGTGGCATTGGTAGCGATCACGCTCGAATGGTGCTCTTTTACGTGCCACTGGCATGGATGCCAGTTGGCTGCTCTGGCAACGATCACGCTCAGATGGTGCTCTTGGCACCCTACTAGCATGGGCACAAGTGCCAGTAAGGTGACGTTGGTAACGATCACACTCGAATGGTGCCTTTTATGTGCCACCAAAGTGAAGTAAAAAAGTTAAAGACCCCGCTTCAGTCACAAGTGACCATAGGATGGCACCTAGAAAGTTCCCCTTCGAGGCACATGTTTGGGTAAGGTTGTTTAAGGAAGACCAACAGTTACCCATACATACCAGTCTCCCCTCTCCATGCCACTGATGTTGTCCAAGAGAAAGACAAAGGTCAATACATCTTGGCACCAGTGATGTTGCAACTCATTTCTAAAGCTGAGTGAACTGGAGCAACATGAAAATAAAGTGTCTTGCTCAAGACACAATACACAGCCTGGTTCGGGAATCAAACTGACAGCCTTACATTTATAAGCCCAACACTCTTGCCACTGAGCCATATGCCCTCACTTACCAAAGTAACACTTTGAATTTTCTTCATCCATTTTAGAACTTTATTCATATGAGCAAGAATTGCAAGATGTTTACATGATAAGAACTTTGAAACTTTGAGAGACATGAAATAAATTATTTTTAACACTGGAGCTCAAAGGAGATAAAACTATAAATAACAGTAAAATTTTGGATTAGAAAACCCTTTGATGGGGACAAAAAAAAAAGTCAAATGTCTGTTATCAAAATCTTCTACTTGTTTCAGTTATTAGAGTGTGGCCATGTTGGGGCACTATCTCGAAGAATTTTTAGTTGAATGAATCAACCCTAGTGCTAATTTTTTAAGCCTGATACTTATTCTACTGTTCCCTTTCGTCAAACTGCTAAGTTACAGGGATGTAAGGCGCAGGAGTGGCTGTGTGGTAAGTAGCTTGTTTACCAACCACATGGTTCCGGGTTCAGTCCCACTGCGTGGCACCTTGGGCAAGTGTCTTCTACTATAGCCTCGGGCCGACCAAAGCCTTGTGCGTGGATTTGGTAGACGGAAACTGAAAGAAACCCGTCGTATATATGTATATATATGCGTGTGTGTGTTTGTGTGTCTGTGTTTGTCCCCCTAGCATTGCTTGACAGCCGATGGTGGTGTGTTTATGTCCCCGTTACTTAGTGGTTCGGCAAAAGAGACCGATAGAATAAGTATTAAGCTTACAAAAGAATAAGTCCTGGGGTTGAGTTGCTCGATTAAAGGCGGTGCTCCAGAATGGCCGCAGTCAAATGACTGAAACAAGTAAAAGAGTATACCAACACTGGTTGCCAAGCAGTGGTGGGGGACAAACATAGACACAAAGATACCTGTGTGTGCACACACATATATACAGCAAGCTTTCTTTCAGTTTCTGTCTACCAAATGCACCCACAAAGCTTTGGTTGGCTCAAGGCTATAGTAGAAAACATTTGCCCAAGGTGCTACACAGTGGGACTGAACCTGGAACAATGCGGTTTAGAAGTAAACTTCCTACCACACAGCCATGCCTGCACCAACATGCATGTGGTTGTATCAAACATTGTAAATAGAATGTTTATAGTGCATTGTCTAAGTAGATATATTAGGTGACTAACTCATAGGCTGAGAGATCAACAACAGGGCTAGATTACTGTGTCAATAAAGCCCAGCTCAATTCTCCTAGCTTTCAGTAGGCCGGCTATTAGAACTGTTGAAGAAAGCTATCTGGTGATAGACTAGTACCGTATCCAGGGGAAGTGTACTCTCTCATGAATTGCAGCGAGCTGGCAGAATCATTAGCATGCCGGGCAAAATGCTTAGCGGTATTTCGTCTGCCGTTACGTTCTGAGTTCAAATTCCGCCAAGGTCGACTTTGCCTTTCATCCTTTCGGGGTCGATTAAATAAGTACCAGTTATGCACTGGGGTCGATATAATCGACTTAATCCGTTTGTCTGTCCTCTCTGTGTTTAGCCCTTGTGGGTAGTAAAGAAATAGGTATTTCATCTGCCGTTACGTTCGGAGTTCAAATTCTGCTGAGGTCGACTTTGCTTTTCATCCTTTCAGGGTTGATAAATTAAGTACCAGTTACACACTGGGGTCGATATAATCGACTTAATCCGTTTGTCTGTCCTTGTTTGTCCTCTCTGTGTTTAGCCCCTTGTGGGTAGTAAAGAAATAGGTATTTCATCTGCCGTTACGTTCGGAGTTCAAATTCTGCCGAGGTCGACTTTGTCTCTCATCCTTTCGGGGTCGATTAAATAAGTACCAGTTACGCACTGGGGTTGATATAATCGACTTAATCCCTTTGTCTGTCCTTGTTTGTCCTGTGTTTAGCTCCTTGCGGGTAGTAAAGAAATAGGTATTTCATCTGCTGTTACGTTCTGAGTTCAAATTCCGCTGAGGTTGACTTTGCCTTTCATCCTTTCAGGGTCAATTAATTAAGTACCGGTTACTCACTGGGGTCGATATAATCGACAATCCGTTTGTCTGTCCTTGTTTGTCCTCTCTGTGTTTAGCCCCTTGTGGGTAGTAAAGAAATTAATGTACTCTCTCATTCATTTTAAGCTACAGAAACCAGAGCTGGTCCCTGTGCGTGACAGAGACAATCTTATCTTTTATTGTGCTATTGAAAGAAAAGAACAAGAGGTTAGGCAATGTCCATTTGTTTGTATATACTCACATCTTCAAAGATCTCTCTCGAACATTCAGCAGTCTCAATAAATGTTTTGTAATTATGAAATGCTAAATCCTGAGTTTCCTCGAGAATCTGTGCCTTCTCCTCTGCAAGTCTCTCTGGTTCTCGGCCTGCAATCAGAAAATATGGTGCATTTATAGCAACACTCATAGAATGAGAATTGGTGTACATGCTGCATGGAGTGGTATCTCAGTGTATATAGAGTGTGGAGTGGTAACATGGTGTATGTACAATGGTAATAGGATTTATATGCAGAGTTCCGTGATAACAGTGTGTGAGTGTATATGTATATATATATGTATATATGCGTGTATATATACATGTAGAGGTAGGTACGTACATATATGTATATATATTATGCATATGTTTTATTATTAATATATATATATATATATATATATATTATATATATATATATGTTTATGTTTTCCAGTTTCAGCTCTTGAGCTGTGGCCATGCTGGGGCACCGCCATATATATAAAATCAAAATGAGGGTGAAAAATTGTATATTAATTTAATAATATCAGTTTAACACCAATGGTTTAGCGCATAAAAAACTGAGATTCAGTAAATATTATTAATACATGTAAACTCCCTTACGCTAGCCACTAGCCATTAATTCTTAATATTGTTCTCAAACCGGCATTAACTACTGCAGTGAATTGTTTTATGCAGTATTTATTTCCAGAAATTTGGCACGCTGGACGAGGGCATTTGAATATAACTATGAATGTAATAGGCCGTACTGCTCGCACCTTTGGCCTCATGTTAATATATGGCGTGCAGTTTGACAAATTATATTCTTGACAGACTCTACTGATGATCTGCAAATTAATTGTGTAAGTAAAATTGCATAATTTATTAACAGTGAAACAATTGTATAGGGTTAATCTATATTTTTGTTATTTTTCATTTGTCCTGCCCGCTTAGGTTCATGGTGTGCTAAATTTTTTCTTGAGAACAACTTTTAGTGGCTAGTGTAAGGGAGTTCACTTTTAGTGGATTCCCTCTCATAGAGTGGTAACATGGTGTTACAGAAGGAATTTTCCATAGCACTTCACATGTAAGGATTTAAATTGCCACACTCATTTCCCCCATGTTTCTATTATAAATAGAGTAGGTGAAGACACATGGCCTATGGTTAGAGTGTCAGGCTCACAGCCATAAGCTAGTGAGTTTGATTCCCAGACCGGGCTGTGTGTTGTGTTCTTGAGCAAGACGCTTTATTTCACGTTGCTCCAGTTCACTCAGCTGTAGAAATGAGTTGTGACATCACTGGTGCCAAACTGTATTGGCCTTTGCCTTTCTTTTGGACGGGCATGGCTGTGTGGTTAGGGAGCTTGCTTCCTAGCTACATGGTCTCGGGTTCAGTCCCACTGCGTGGCACTTTGGGTAGGTGTCTTCCACTGTAGCCCCGAGTCGACCGAAGCTTTGTGATTGAATCCGGTAGGTGGGAGTTACTGCCGTGTGTGTATGTGTGCGTGTAGGTGCTCAGTGCCTCTCCGAAAGAGGGAGAGGGAACATCGGTGGCATGCGGATGGGAGGCTGGTATGCATGGGAAACAGCTGGTCTTTCATAAACAACTTTACCCAGACTTGTGCCTTGGGGTGGGGTGGGGTGGGGGGGAACTTTCTAGGTGCAATCCTACGGTTCGTCTACGGGGGGGTGGGGTCTTTAAGGTTATAAAGGATAAAAAGTAATTTGTTTGAAGCATTGTATAAATGACATAATATTGGTATGTCAGTAATAACATATTTCTCCAGACTCTTGGATTATCATCTTTCTTATATTTGATGAGAGGAATCTTTCCTGAAATGTTACATTAAACAATCCTTTCCTGAAATGTTACATTAACCCTTTCGTTACCAAACCGCCCGAAAAAAATTTTGGTTAATGTGACCAAACCGACCAAAGCCGCCCGTATTTACCTATTCATATTTAAATGAGAATATCAGAGCAAATCTCTTTAGTACATTCGTGAAATTTTAATTCCGTGAATTTTGGGAGATTTTTTTCCGAAATTTGTTCCTATTGTGTTTTCAAAATTTGTAATTCTGACAAAAAATGGATAGCGAGTTAGAATTCGAAGGATTTTCTACTGAAGACCTTCATAAATCTAACTCTATGACTGAAAAAAAAAAGCACGTGGTATTTGATAATGAATTTGATGTTTCATTTTCCGAAAGTGAAAACAGTGAATCCAAGAGCTCCGACAGCGATAAAGAAAATGAATTGGCACCTGAATGGAGTGAAAATTTAAAAACTGTTTCTTTCAGTGATTTTTCTGAAGAAACCAGACCAAGCCACAGACAATACAATATTTTCTCTATATTTTGATTTATTGACATCACTTTACATATTTTGTCTTACTTCTCACCTTTTACTCTTACTCTTTTACCTGTTTCAGTCATTTGACTGCGGCCATGCTGGAGCACCGCCTTTAGTCAAGCAAATCGACCCTGGGACTTATTCTTTGTAAGCCCAGTACTTATTCTATCGGTCTCTTTTGCCGAACCGCTAAGTGATGGGGACGTAAGCACACCAGCATCAGTTATCAAGCAATGCTAGGGGGACAAACACACACACATACATATATATATATATACATATATAAGACAGGCTTCTTTCAATTTCCGTCTACCAAATCCACTCACAAGGCATTGGTCGGCCCGGGGCTATAGCAGAAAACACTTGCCGAAGATGACACACTGGGACTGAACCCGGAACCATGTGGTTGGTTAGCAAGCTACTTACCACACAGCCACTCCTGTGCATTGTTTGAATTTTTTTAAAAACATTTATCATATATATACAGTGGCAGCATGGTGTATATAGACTACAAAATGGTAACAGTGTGTATATAAATAATAAGCAGTAAAAGTAATAATTCAAAGGTAATCTGTGTACTTACTCAATTTCTCGATGCCAAAAGAACTTAATTCTGCTAGGTATTGGACAAAATCAGGGTTTTCTTTCCAACTTTCTAGAAAAAAAAAAAAAAGAAAGCCAAATATTAGATGGCGGTGCCCCAGCATGGCCACAGCTCGTGAGCTGAAACTAGATAAAAAAAAAAAATTATTCTTTAGTTTTTATATTTCTCTTAACAATAACAATTTCAAATGTAGGAAGGCAAAGCAGACCCTGCTGGGGTTTGATCCAGAACGTAACTGTGTACACATAAATTGGCAGGGAATTTTGTGTAGAGCTCTACTAATTCTGTAATTGTGCACAGACAGTTATAGAATTGGTAGACTGAATTAATTATAATAATTCACATTAATTTGTTTGAAGCATTGTATAAATGTGTGTGGAAGCACTCCGTCGGTTACGACGATGAGGGTTCCGGTTGATCCGAATCAACGGAACAGCCTGCTCGTGAAATTAACGTGTAAGTGGCTGAGCACTCCACAGACACGTGTACCCTTAACGTAGTTCTCGGGGATATTCAGCGTGACAAGGCCGGCCCTTTGAAATACAGGTACAACAGAAACAGGAAGTAAGAGTGAGAGAAAGTTGTGGTGAAAGAGTACAGCAGGGGTCACCACCATCCCCTGCCGGAGCCTCGTCGAGCTTTTAGGTGTTTTCGCTCAATAAACACTCACAACGCCCGGTCTGGGAATCGAAACCGCGATCCTACGACCGCGAGTCCGCTGCCCTAACCACTGGGCCATTGCGCCTCCTGTATAAATGTATAAATGACATAATAATGGTGTGTCAGTAATAACATGTTTCTCCACATTAATTATTATTATTATATCCGCATATAACAAGACCAGTGTCTGAATATATCACTACATAACCTGGTACTTGTAGCGTATTCTGGACCCGGTTTGCGCACACGCGCGTCTGCGCAAATCGGGTCCAGTCTATGCTACTAGTACCCATAACCTCATGTATACAGCAATGTTCATAGGATTCCAAACCAAACTCTTCACTCAATTCATGGGGTAGACCGTTCACATATCATGTCCGAATTATCACATGGTTCATACCAGTAAAGTAATTTTGTACGGAAATGAAGTAGAATTGTCAGACTTGCAGAATAACTACCTCTACCTTACGGGAAAGGGAAAAGGTGTGGAAAATGGGGAGTAAAACAGTGAAAAATAAAAATTAAAAAAACATCGTTTGGT
Source organism: Octopus sinensis (assembly GCF_006345805.1). Taxonomy (NCBI): domain Eukaryota; kingdom Metazoa; phylum Mollusca; class Cephalopoda; order Octopoda; family Octopodidae; genus Octopus; species Octopus sinensis. Next base: position 47,758,150 of record NC_043014.1, on the reverse strand, counting down.
AAATCAATTCTTCCACAATCGTAATTCCTGTTGCATGAAGCAGGAATACTGAAAAAAGAAGGAAGTGAACAACTACACGATTATTTTGCCCTTTTCCATCTCGGTAAAATAGTGATAGCTTTTCCATAAAGTCCGCCGTAGAATTAATTAATCTAAGTACAGAACTGATATTTACTTTTTATGAACTCAGGAAGGGTGAGAGACATATTAAAACGTTGTGGGATTTGAACTCATTGGAGCAGAACGACTGTCCTAATAATTATTAATACTAAAAAGGTTAGTAGTCTAAAGCTTTGTTAGAAGCGAACTTATGACCCGAAATGTCACGGGTTCACTTAAACTACATGATTATTAACAGGGAGAAGGATATGAACATTAGACATTCCTATAAGCCCTTTATATCAAGTCTCGACGAGGTAGCCTTTATGCAGTCCAGTCGTTCGATCTGCTAGAAATAACTCTGAGCACCTTTTCAAACTCCACCCGTCTAACACCCATGGACATGTTTACAAAGTCAGAAAACAGCACAGCTCCTTCCATGACTTTAGGAAACATTTTTTCACACTAAGAGTTGCTGAAGCATGGAACAAACTGCCGGCATCAGTTGTTAGTTGTCGGAGCACTGCATCCTTCAAAACTTCCATGCTTCCTGAGATTCGCCAACACTACACCTGATCTTTCTCCCCTCCATACACACGCAAGCATGTATCTGACTCATACATTGTTCGCTTTCCAGACATTTGTACATTACTGCATATGCTATATACGCACTTTTGACAAGTTGTGGTGCACCTGAGCTCTGTATACAATAATTTCATTATTATTATTATTATTAAATAGCACAGCAGCCAAACTGCCCTAAAACTACGCCCTGTTACATTAAATATAGAAAGACACATTAAATAATGTAGCTTTAGAGGTGCTATATTTGTTTAAAAACAGAAAATGATAAAAACAGAGGATGACCATCGCTGCAATGTCTTTGAACATACGATGTGTTCGGTCAAGCGTAAAACCTGGTGCTGACGGCAAAACAATCTCTTGTCTTAACAAACCAAATAAAACAAAAAGAGAGAGTTGGCAATCTTTCGTCTCTAGTAGACCTTTCCGTCAATTTCCGTAAAATTTTTTTTTTTTACATATGGGCTTGCGGGAACTTTTGAAGTAATGAGAGCGAAAGAGACTAAGAGAAAGCCATTTTATGACGAGGGAAGTTCTTTTGAAGTTACCGTGCATGGCAAGCATTGATGTACATGTGTGTGTGTGTGTGTTTGATGGGGTGTGGGAGACAGACTGTATGTTGTGTAAGTGAAGTGCTTCTGTTAGTGTGTGTGAAGAGACAGAGTAATGTGTGAAAGAAAGAGATAACTGAAATTTTTTACTCGGTGTATGTGTATATGTATGTATATTACTTCAAAAGTTCTCGCAAGCCCATATGTAAAAAAATATATTTTTTTACGGAAATCGACGGAAAGGTCTACTAGAGACGAAAGATCGCCCTGTCGTCAGGTAATGGGTTGTTGTTTGCAGCTACCACAGAGAAAAACAATAAAATTTACCGGGGAAAGAATCTTTAAATATCGCCGTCAGAATCGTTTCGTCTTCCACGTCGACGGTAGACATGTTTGTGACACTCGAGAGTTCCACTCTGGGTCGTAATGTGGCAGACGATAACGTTTAGCTGTATATAATTGAGTAATTTTTACACTGTAATGTGTAAGATGCGTGTATACTATGTATATAACAGCGTACTATTTACATAGTACATAGTACTGTGTAGTTAAGTACAGCAGTTGTCAGTGGTGGCCACATTCGTTAGTGATATTAGAGAGTTCCACTTAACTGTAACCGGGGCAGACGATACGGTTTTTGATTTGGATTTTGGAGTTGTCTCCCTTGAGTAAAAAAAAAAAATTATTACACTTTTATTTTTTCTTTCTCTTATTTGTTTCAGTCATTTGACTGCGGCCATGCTGGGGCACCACCTTTAGTCGAGCAAATCGACCCCAGGACTTATTCTTTGTAAGCCTAGTACTTATTCTATCGGTCTGCTTTGCCGAATCGCTAAGTTACGGTGCTTTAAACACACCAGCATTGTGTTGCCAAGCGATGTTGGGGGAACAAACACAGACACACAAACATATACACACACACACACACACATATATATATACATATATATATATACGACGGGCTTCTTTCAGTTTCCGTTTACCAAATCCACCCACAAGGCTTTGGTCGGCCCGAGGCTATAGTAGAAGACACTTGCCCTAGGTGCCACGCAGTGGGACTGAACACGGAACCATGTGGTTGGTAAGCAAGCTACTTACCACACAGCCACTCCTGCGTCACACTTAAAAATATTTTCTTTTCACTAGGGACAAAATTTCAATGAATAAACAATTTCTTGGGCTCATTATATTAAGTACATTGATACACACTTGACTACACAAGCAACGCGCAATCTACCCTTTACTTGAAAAGACAACCACACCCTTGTTACCATCTTGCCTTGTTCTAATTCTTGCTACCATGCTTTCAGGGCACCTTCGTCCGTAGGTGATTACGTAGTCTATATTACCAAAGCTGCCAACTACTGCATAAGAGCACTGAAAGGGAGTTATTTCACTACTGCACTGACTTCTAACTATTCCGAGACAAAATGTCATGCACAAAATCTTTATTCACCGTCAGCCTGTGAACCTTGTGCACCTCTTGTGCAGCTGTATTTCACACCATGCACATTATATGGAGGTCCTATTTACTCCTTTTCTGCATACTAAGCATGACCATTTCCTTGATAGTAACAAAGTTCTGTCTTGTTTTCTAATCGTGCCGGTGGCATGTGTAAAAGATTCGAGCGAGGTCGTTGCCAGTGCCACATGACTGGCCCCGTGCCGGTGGTACGTAAAAGCACCCACTACACTCTTGGAGTGGTTGGCATTAGGAAGGGCATCCAGCTGTAGAAACTCTGCCAGATCAAGATTGAAACCTGGTGCAGCCATCTGGTTCGCCAGTCCTCAGTCAAATCGTCCAACCCATGCTAGCATGGAAAGCAAACGTTAAACGACGATGATGATGATTAGTAAAGGCATGCAGGTGTGACTGTTAGGTAAGAAGTTTGCTTCCCATTCACAGGACTTTCGGTTCAGTCCTACTGTGTGGCACTTTGGGCAAGTGTCTTCTACTATAACATTGGGCTGACCCAAGCCTTGTGAGTGGATTTAGTTGATGGAAACTGAAAGAAGCCCATCATATATATATATATATATAATGAAAATGAAAATCGTAATCTATCAACATCAATGGAATTTGTAGCTGTGATACCAGTGCTGGTGGCACGTGAAAGAACCATCCGAATGTGGCCGTAGCCAGCGCCGCTCGACTGGCCTCTGTGCCGGTGGCACGTAAAAAGCACCATCCGACCATGGCCATTGCCAGCTTCGTCTGGTCCCCATGCCGGTGGCACGTAAAAAGCACCATCCGATCGTGGTCGTTTGCAAGCCTCGTCTGGCACTTGTGCTGGTGGCATGTAAAAAGCACCCACTATACTCACGGAGTGGTTGGCGTTAGGAAGGGCATCCAGCTGTAGAAACACTGCCAGATCAGACTGGGCCTGGTGCAGCCTTCTGGCTCCCCAGACCCCAGTTGAACCGTCCAACCCATGCCAGCATGGAAAGTGGACGTTAAACGATGATGATATGTGTGTGTGTGTGTGTATGTCACTGTCTCCTGGTCTTGACTTCATGTGATAATTGTAAAAAACATGTCACCCTCATGCAAGTAGTTAACTTTGTTTCCAGTCTTTCATGAAAACATGTCTGGTTATGGAAAAAAACGTTCACCAGTTTTTCTTTACTTGGGAAAACAGGTGAAGGTTGGTGACAAGAAGAGTATTTGGCTGAAGAAAATCTGCTTCACTCAATTCCATGTGAACCACATAAGCATGGAAAAGTGGATGTTAAAACAATGATGATGATGATGATAAGTTGCTGGTCTTCAACAAGTTTACCCTGAGGCTTCCGAATTCTAGGTTCTACTTCCAAGCCTGGAATTTCCTCTTTCTGTCTTCAACAGACTCTGCTCTAAGAATCTAAGTCATCAGCCTATAGGAGTTCCTAAGGACAGCTGGTTTTAAACTCCTTGGAAGGCTATAGTAAAAAAGAGGAGACTAAGAACTGAGCCTTGGCGAACACTTACCTGCACACTAAATTCCTCAGTGAACTCAATTTTGTTGACTGCATCTCTGTACATAGCTTGTGCTGCTCTCACAAGCTATTTATCTACATCTGGTCTCCTTTAAGACCACCAAACTACTGACCATAATACCCTGTCAAAGACATTTTTAAAATCAACAAATGCTAGTCACAGAAGCTTACTCCTAGCTAAAAATTTCTCTTGCAGCCGTTTCACTGTGAAAAGGGAATCAGACGTACTCTGGCCTGCATCAAATCTGAACCTAATCTCATTTAACCTTATTCTCTTCCTAATTAATTATATTCATACTTATGGAGATGTACTCGCATAGCAAGTGATTTGATCTGAGATCGTGTGCTGAAACGAAAACAATTGCAGCGTGGAAGGTGTTTGTAAGCCGTTTAAGAAACAAAAAAGCCGTTCGATTCACTTCAACATTTAAGTTTAATTTGTCAAAATATTTTTGTCAGAGAACAGGTTGCAGTCTTAAAGCGACAAAAATATTTTGGCAAATTAAATTTAAATGTTGAAGTGAATCGAACAGCTTTTGTGTGTTTCTTAAATGGCTTACAAACACCTTCCACGCTGCAATTGTTATATTCATACTCTCTCTGCTAATTTCATAACTTGGTCCATCAGTTTTCTGTCTCTGTAGTTGCTTCTTATATTGTTATATTAATCACTGGGTGGGACACTTCCCTGTATTGCTTAGTTCATTATGTGAGTGACTAGTTTGAGCCTGTAGCGTAGTTCGGTGATATCCTCACTGTTTAAGAGATATATTAGAAATGATCTTGTGTTAGATAGCAACCATCTTTCGGTTATTTGAACCCTGTTGTGTCCACTGCTCTGATTGGTTGACATTGGTGCAGTTTGCTTCTTGACATATTTTGCACCAATGTGTGAACCAACCAATCAGAACCTTCCAATAAGATCATGTGACACAGTTTTTTTAATTTTCTTCTGGAGCCTCTTGAATGTTATAAATACCCAGGGATCCAGTGAATTGAGGTCTTTGGTCTTCGGCCAGTGACCACACCACGCCAGATCAGCCAATTCCTGCTCCATCCATGGTGAGACCAACATTGTTGGCTGGTCGTCGCTGGAAGTGGCTGATCTGGCATGGTGTAGTCAATGGCTGAAGACCAAAGACCTCAATTCACTGGATCACTGGGTATTTATAACATTCAAGAGGCTCCAGAAGAAAATTCAAAAGACTGTGTCACGTGATCTTATTGGAAGGTTCTGATTGGTTGGTTCACACATTGGTGCAAAATAAGTCAAGAGACAAACTGCACCAATGTCAACCAATCAGAGCAGTGGACACAACAGGGTCCAAATAGCTGAAAGATGGTTGCTATCTAACATGAGATCATTTCTAATATATCTCTCAAACAGTGAAGATATCACCGAGCTACGCTACAAGCCCTCCTCAGATATTTCAGTATCATGATGTCTATGCATGAAGAACCTAATGCCTTCTCTGTCTTCATATTGAGATGTCCATTTACACTGAAATACTGAGACAACTTGCTCCTCTGCTCTTCTTTTTACAGAATACTGCTTTTTGCTTCTTTCAAACTGCATACACTTATCATCTATAACTACATTGTATAAGTTATTTGTTGTCTGCTTTCTTCCAATCTTTCCATGCCTCTCTTGTAGTTTTTCTGGCTCTATCTATAGTTCTACCACTACCATGTTACCTTATCTGGTTGGTACCTTGCCCCAGCCACAAAACTTGTCTATAACTTTCTGCAGGTTGTGTTGTTAAAATTCCCAGTTGTCTTACAGGTTTGCCTCCCAGTCGTCACCACCACCACCACCGCCTTCTTCTTCTTCTTCATCCTCTTCTTCTTCATTCTCTTCCTCTTCTTCTCCCTCCTCTTCTTCTTCTTCTTTTCCCTCCTCTTCTTCTTCTTCATTCTGTTCCTCTTCTTCTTCTTCTTCTCCCTCCTCTTCTTCTTCTTCTTTTCCCTCTTCTTCTTCTTCTTCTTCTTTTCCCTCCTCTTCTTCTTCTTCATCCTCTTCTTCTTCTCCTCCTTCTTCTATAGGCTTAGACATGTCTGCTCTACAACACATCTCTACACTCAATCCTAATTCACGTCATCTGTGAATCCCAACACTCTGAGATCTAACCTTACTACTTTTTACCATGTCTTTCTTTACTCTCCAACCCATTACATTCCTTCAACCACTCAGACAGTCTCAAAGACAAATAAACAGCTTTGACATAATGATGGAAAATCGGACACAAATCTTCAGTTTAATCTAGTCTCAATCATCAGCAACATGACCTTGACCTTAATAGATGATGCCAATATAAATAGTTAGTTTCTCTGAGTCATAAAAGGCTGAGATTTGGCTGCTATTTCTAGCAAGACAGGCTGCTCTATAGAAGCTCTTGCTGGCTTGAAAGCTTGAGCATAGTTAATGAGAAATAGAGGGTTTTATACACACACACACTCACACACACATACATACACATACACACTCACTCACTCACACACACACACACATGTAGAAATAGCCAGATAGATACAGAGAAAAAGAGATAGCAAGATAACTAGATAGATAGTCAGACTAACAGATAGGTAGATAGATAGATAGATAGATAGATAGATAGATAGATAGATAGATAGATAGATAGACAGATAGATAAGTAGACAGACAGACAGACAGAAAGATAGATAGATGGAGAGATAGATAGATAGACAGAGAGATAGGTAGACAGAGAGATAGATAGACAGACAGACAGAGAGGGAGATAGACAGACAGACAGAGAGATAGACAGACAGACAGACAGACAGACAGACAGACAGACAGACAGACAGATAGATAGATAGATAGATAGATAGATAGAGAGAGAAGTAGATAGATGGACAGAGAGATAGATAGAGAGACAGATAGATAGATAGATAGATAGATAGATAGGTAGATAGACAGACAGACAGACAGACAGACAGATAGATAGATAGATAGATAGAGAAGTAGATAGATGGACAGAGAGATAGATAGAGAGACAGATAGATAGATAGATAGATAGACAGACAGACAGACAGACAGACAGACAGACAGACAGACAGACAGATAGATAGATAGATAGATAGATAGATAGACAGATAGATAGATAGACAGACAGACAGACAGACAGACAGATAGATAGATAGAGAGAGAGATAGATAGACAGAGAGACAGACAGACAGATAAATAGATAGATAGATAGATATAGAGTGAGCTAGAGAGAGAGAGAGAGAAGATGGAGGAAAAGACAGAAAGAACATAATAAGTAATGAGATTACAACAAAAAATGCCAATTATAAAGCTATTAATAAAGGCAAGTTTTTATTTATTTGGTCATTATGTTTCCTCATTAACAAAAACAACATATATTTTGACAACGTTAATTAACACTTTCAATGATCTAATCTAAATATTAATGAAATATATTTTAAAGGATATTTCGTTATAATATAATAATAATAATAATAATAATAATAATAATAATAATGGTTTCCGATTTAAGCACCGGGTCTTCAATTCTAAAAGAAGGTTTTTAGTCGATTACATTGACCCAAGTACTTGACTGGTACTTTAGTTTTATCAATCAAAAATGAAGAAAGGCAAAATTGATCTTGGTAGGATTCAAAACTAGAATGTAAAGAGCTGGAAGAAATAATGTTTAATAGTTGAATGATTCTACCAGCTTGTTGCTCTTTTTTGATATATCTTTATATATAAAAGTAAGGTTGTGTGTCTGTCTACTCCGATTTAGATTCCTAACTACTCCCACATTTTGCGGTGCAGTTTAACCAAAACCGGGTATCTTATAGTCGTGATTCATATCGAGCCCTTCTGGGTATTAGCGCGCGTCTACAATGAGTCTACGATTTTAAAAGAAATTTACCATCATTTTTCCCCATTTTTAATGCATTTTTGGCATATATAAGGGAAGTAACTCTCTAAAAATGTATTATTAAATCTCAGAACGTAAAAAGCTACAGTAACACCCCCCTTTGTGGTGAGCCATATTGAGATGGCTATTATACTTTACATCTCTAAAAATGCTTATATAGTTATTTCCCTTACAAACCCGAGCAACGCCGGGTGATACTGCTAGTTTATAATAATGCTATTGTTTGGTCCCAGGTCAACCATGACAAACCTGCTGTTTGCTGAAAAATGTTCCAGCCATGACAACCCTGTCTTTATACAGCTATTACAGTTCTATATTTAAGAGATGAGGAATTACGTACATTATTTACGTTATTTACATTTGACGGATATTTGTCCTCATCTTGTTTGTTGTTAACACAATGTTTCGGCTGATATACCCTCCAGCCTTCATCAGGTGTCTTGGGGCATATGGCATAGTGGTTAAGAGCGTGGGCTACTAACCCCGAGATTCCGAGTTTGATTCCAGGCAGTGACCTGAATAATAAGGATAATAATAATAATAATAATAATAATAATAAACGCCCTGATGCAGTACCAGGCAGTGGCTCTCGTGGCTTCTGATCTTAACTGATTGGAAGTGTTATCATGTACATTGTTTTGTCTTGGTATAAAAGATGGGCTACAGCAAATATTCTGCTTAATACCACAGATTTGCTTGTCAGTTGTTTGACCTTAACCAGTTGAGCATGTCCCTTAGTGGCTGACGATATGTGCATCTCTGATCATGAGCAGAAGTAGTGGGGGAGCATCATAGCCATGTGTTGAGAGGAATTCTTGGAGGCTTGGATAATTCACCTTTGGAAACATGGGTGATTCGTTCAACGTCCTTAAACAATCCTTATTCAGGGACCTTTTGAGCGGGATGGGCTACTCGACCAGAAGAAAATTCTAACTGGGCCCCACCTGTAAGGTCATGCACTGTTTATCTTGATATGAGATCACCATGTCGCGCACATATGGTTGTGATGCATGTGCCTGGTGTACCCTTATCAGACGGGTAGTCATGATATGTATACTGGGCTTCATATATTTTACCTCAGTGTCACTTTGATGGCATGCACTGCTCTCTCACTCAATAATAATAATAATAATAATAATAATAATAATAATAATAATAATAACAACATCGGAAGATACCTTTGGAGGACCCAGGTTTGAAATTTACCCAAGGCACCTGATGAAGGCTGGAGGGTATATCAGCTGAAATATTGTTTTAGCAACAAACAAGACGAGGACAAATATCTGTCAAATGTAAATAATGTTTATACAGCTAAGTCTAAGACTACATTAGCTAATATATATTGTCTTCATTTAAGAAGGTGAAGTGTGATTTGAGGGATATTTGGCTGTTATTCATGGTAAGTTGTGCATCTACATAGAGGTAATTCCTTTACTGGCCAATAATAATAATAATGATAATAATAATAATAATAATAATAATAATAATAGTAGTAATAATAATAATAATAATAATAATAATAATAATGATAATGATAATAATAATAATAATAATGATAATAATAATAATAATAATAATAATAATAATGATAATAATAATAATAATAATAATAATAATAATAGTAATAATAATAATAATAATAATAATAATAATAATAATAATAATAGTAGTAGTAGTAATAATGATCCTTTCTACTATAGGTACAAGGTTGAGATTTAGTGGAAGGGGACTAGTCAATTACATCAACCTCAGTGTTTCACTGGTACTTAATTAATCAACCTCGAAAGGACGAAAAGCAAAGTCGACCTTGGCAGAATTTGAACTCAGAACATAAAGATGGATGAATGTCGTTAAGCCTTTTACCTGGCATGCTAACAATTCTGCCAGCTTACTGCCTTGCTAATAATAATAACAATAATAATAATAATAATGATTCTTTCTACTGGAAGCACAAGGCCTCAAATTTGGGTGAAGGGATTAAGTTGATCACATCAACCCCAGTGCATAACTGGTAGTTATTTAATTGACTCCAAAAGGATGAAAGGCAAAGTTGACCTCAGTGGAATTTGAACTCAGAACGTAAAGGTTGATGAAATGTTGCTAAGTATTTTGCCTGGCATGCTAACAATTCTGCCAGCTTGCTGCCTTAATAATAATAATAATAATAATAATAATAATAATAATAATAATAATAATAATGATAATAATAATAATGTTTTGTCTTGATATAAAAAATGGGCTACAGCAAATATTCTGCTCAATACCTCAGATTTGATTGTCAGTTGTTTGACCTTAACCAGTTGAGCATGTCCCTTAGTGGCTGACGATATATGCATCTCTGATCATGAGCAGAAATAGTGGGGGAGCATCATAGCCATGTGTTGAGAGGGATTCTTTGGGGTTTGAATAATTCACATCTGGAATCATGGGTGTTTTATTCAACATCCTTAAACAACCCTCATTCAGGGACCATTTGAGCAGGATGGGTTACTCGACCTGTAGAAAATTCTAATTGGGCCCCACCTGCAAGGTCATGTGCTGTTTATCTTGATATGAGATCACCATGTCGGGCACATATGTTTGTGATGCATGTGCCTGGTGTACCCTTATCAGACGGGTAGTCATGATGAGTATACTGGGCTTCGTATATTTTATCCCAGTGTCACTTTGATGGCATGCACTGCTCTCTCACTCAATAATAATAATGATAATAATAATAATAATAATAATAATAATAGTAAAAATGATAATAATTCTTTGAAATTTTGGCCCATGGTCAGCGATTTTGAGAGGTTGACAATTACACTTATCCCAGTGCTCCATTAGTACTTATTTATTGACCCTGAAAGAATATAAGGTCAAGCTGACCTCAACAGCATTTGAACTCAGAGTGATGATAATAATAGTTTTCAACACAATCACAAGGCCAAGATTGGGATATAGTTGATTCTAATAACCCTCAGGATTTAACTGGATTTATTAGTAATCTCAAAGAGATGAAAGGCATAATGGATCAGGATGAGATGAAAATGCCACATGGTATTTGATGTCTGACTCTGACATGTGTGTCACAGGGTGTAACAAAACAGCAAGTGATGCTGTGACATGGCTGTTAATGGATGTAACAGGTACCATATCTGTCACTCCACCCTCCAGTAGGGATTTCTACAATTTTCTGGAAGGGATACCATGAATTATATCAACCCCAGTACTTGATTCCTACTTTATTTCATTAACCCTGGAAGGGCGAAAGGAAAAGTTGACTGCAATAGGATTTGAACTCAAAACATTAAAAGATGTAATTAAATACCACAAGGCATTTAATTCGTTGCTCTACTGATTCGCAGTTCACAGGACCTCAATTTTTGTTGAGAAGTTTACTGTAATTGACTAGATGTAGTTTAACAACTTTAATTAATGTCCCTAATTACAAGTGATGATGGACTGGTCCATTCTAAAATATAGGTTTCTAACAATGACACAAAGCCATAAATTAGTGAGGGGCAAAAATCAATGATATCAACTCCAGTTTTTGATTGGTACTTTTTTTGATTATTGATCCCAGAAACAAAAAAAAAAACAAACTAAATTTGACCTCAGCAGGATTTGAAATCAAAACCTAATGAATTGCAACTATTTTTTGTCCAGCAAATTACAAAATCTGTTGATCTACTATTCTATCCATAAAATTTTCTCTACCTTTTGGACAAGTCCATTTTGAAACTTTTAAATTGTTGTATTCCTTGTTTTTGATGCAGTGGGTGAGGTATATTTTGTGATGGGTAGGATAGATTTTGTAGGGATGAGGAATATATTTTTATTGGGTGTGGAGTATATTTTATGAGGGTAGAAGACAAATATTTGTGGGATTGAGTGATAAGATTTTTGGGGATGGGTGATATATCTTATGGGGTAAATATTAAGAGCGGAAATGTGTGTGTGTGTGTGTGAGTGCACACATCTGTTTGTGTGTGTGTGTGCATGGGTATGTGTAGGATTTTGTTTAGAAGGGTCATAGATTATGTTTGAAAGTAGGTTCAATTTCATTTCTTTGCCCTTACTCTTTAGAAGCATTGCCTCTTTTAAAACCCTGCTGGAATTGCTCCACTTCTATAATCAATGTTAACGGAAAAGGTGCCATTTTTCTGGTATATTCCATGGACAAATGAAAGAGATCCATAACTAGTGATATCATGACCAAATTTCTTCAGTTTCTCAATCACTTTCTGAAATAAATGAAAATACACAGAATTTAATAATAATATAATAATAATAATAATAATAATAGTAATAGTAGTAGTAGTAGTAGTAGTAGTAGTAGTAGTAGTAATGATGACGATGACGACGATAGCGCTGTTTATCTTGATATGAAATCACCATGTAGTGCACATATGGTTGTGATGCTTGTGCCTGGTGGTACCCTTGTCATACAGGTATTCAGTTTCGCATATCTGCGGCCCAGTGTCACTTTGATGGTATACACTGCTCTCTCACTCAATAATAATCACTGCCTCATCCTCATCATCATCATCATCGTTTAGCGTCCGCTTTCCATGCTGGCATGGGTTGGACGGTTCAACTGGGGCCTGGGAAGCCAGAAGGCTGCACCAGGCCTAGCCTGATCTGGCAATGTTTCTATGGTTGGATGCCCTTCCTAACGCCAACCACTCCATGAATGTAGTGGGTGCTTTTTACATGCCACCGGCACAGCGTGCCAATGATTTCAAATTTTGGCACTGGGCCAATAATTTTGGGGGTGGTGCTAAGTTGATTACGTTGACCCCTAGCATTTAACTGGTACTTATTTTATTAACACCGAAAGGATAAAAGGCAAAGTCAACTTAAGTGGCATTTGAATCCAGGACATAAAGATGAACAAATGCCGCAAAGCGTTTTGCCAGGTGTGCTAATGATTTAAATACATAAAGGTAACTCACTGCCTTTATATATTTAATTAATGAGAAGTAATAAAACATTGTTGTTTACTCACCTTTGGTAAGTAGTCTTCAGTATTAGTCTGTGCTGGAATGATCTGGTTGTGAACTCTGAGGGCATCAATGGCTTCTTTGATAGTGTCATTGAACCACACTAGATTGTTCATCACCTGTGTATACATGCTACATTATATTATGTTTTACACACACACACATATATATATATATGTCATCATCATCATCATTTAACGTCCGTTTTCCGTGCTAGCACGGGTTGGATGGTTTGACTGGGGGTCTGACAAGCCAAGGGCTGCACCAGGCTCCAGTCTTATCTGGCAATGTTTCTACAGCTGGATGCCCTTCCTAACGCCAACCACTCCGCGAGTGTAGTGGGTGCTTTTTACGTGCCACCGGTACAGGTGCCAGGGGAGTCTGGCAGCGGCCCCGATCGGTTGGTGC
>NC_043014.1:47667144-47737144 GCF_006345805.1 Octopus sinensis | reverse complement strand
ACAAAGGTGGTGGTACAAGTAGAGATGTTGCACTTAAGGTACCACAGCACTGAGAATTATACTTAGATGCTCCACTGCTTTTGTGTTGAGTATTTCACAATGGGACAATGAAAGAGAGTAGAACTCTCTAGTGTGGTGCAATAGGGAGAGAGAGAGAGAGAGATAGAGAGAGATGGTGACAAGTTACTGACGACAAGATGACTGATGAAAAGAAGACAGGTAATAGATGACAAAGTGACAGATGACAAGGTGACATATGATATATGGCTAGATGGTAGGTGAAAGGTGACAGGTGACAAATGACAGATGATATATAGCTAGATGGTAGGTGAGAATTGACAAGGTGACAAGTGATATATGGCTAGATGGTAGATAAGAGCTGACAAGGTGACAAGTGATATATGACTAGATGGTAGGTAAAAGGTGACAAGATGACAGGTGATAAATGACAAGATGACAGATGATATATAGCTAGATGGTAGGTGAGAGGTGACAGGTGACAAACGACAAGATGACAGATGATATATGGCTAGATGGTAGGTGAGAGTTGGCAGGGTGACAGGTGACAAATGACAAGATGACAGCTCATATATGGCTAGATGGTAGGTGAGAGTTGACATGGTGACAGGTGACAAATGACAAGATGACAGATGATATATGGCTAGATGGTAGGTGAAAGATGACAAGGTGACAGGTGACAAATGACATGATGACAGATGATATATGGCTAGATGGTAGGTGAGAGCTGACAAGGTGACAGGTGACAAATGACAAGATGACAGGTGACAAGTGACAGGTAACATATGACTAGATGACAGATGATGAGGTGACAGGTGACAAGTAACAGGCAACATATGACTAGATGACAGATGATGAGGTGACAGGTGATGAGGTGACAGGTGGTATATGGTAGGTGACATATGACTAGATGATAGGTGAAAGATGACAGAGATTGATGACAAACGACTAAGGAAAAGATAACAAATGACTGATGACAAGATGACAAGTGACACAGGCAAGGTAACTATGACCAGATGACAGGTGACAAGTGACAAGTTAAAGGTCTTACGGTCAAGAACATTGAGTATCAGTTGCACTATTGGGCCACTCGATGGAGGTGGGGTTGCCATCACTTGGTCACCGTTGGACAGTCTTGTCCTTAATGGGGCTGGAAACTTTACATTATAAGAGGTGAGGTCACTCAAGGACATAAGAGATCCTGAAAAATAAGGGCAACAAGAATAACAACATCAATGGTTTCTTTATGAAACATAAATCGATTTTGTTTTTGTCAACTGGGGCCTTGAGTAAGGGTCTTCTACTATAGCCCTGGGCTGACCAAATTGTCACGAGGGGATTTGGTAGAGAGAAGATGAAAAAAGTCCTCTGTGTGTGTGTGTGCATGCGTGTGTGAGTGTGTGTGTGTGTGTATGCATGAGCACATACTAACACATACACACATACATATATCTATATATATGTGTGTGTGTATCTATGTATAGACACACACATACATACATATATATATGTGTGTGTGTGTGTATCTATGTATAGACACACATATATGTAGGCGTAGGAGTGGCTGTGTGGTAAGTAGCTTGCTTACCAACCACATGGTTCCGGGTTCAGTCCCACTGCGTGGCACTTTGGGCAAGTGTCTTCTACTATAGCCTCGGGCCGACCAAAGCCTTGTGAGTGGATTTGGTAGACGGAAACTGAAAGAAGCCCGATGTATATATGTATATATATATATATATATATATATATATATATGCGTGTGTGTGTTTGTGTGTCTGTGTTTGTCCCCTTAGCATTGCTTGACAACCGATGCTGGTGTGTTTATGTCCCTGTCACTTAGCGGTTCGGCAAAAGAGACCGATAGAATAAGTGCTGGGCTTACAAAGAATAAGTCCCGGGGTCGATTTGCTTGACTAAAGGCAGTGCACCAGCATGGCCGCAGTCAAATGACTGAAACAAGTAAACGAGTAAGAGTATATATATATGTGTGTGTGTGTGTGTGTGTGTCTATGTATAGACACACATATATGTGTGTGTGTGTGTGTGTGTGTCTATGTATAGACACACATATATGTGTGTGTGTGTGTGTGTGTATTTGTTAACATTTGTACTTCAGTGAACTGCATGAGCTACAAGTAGTAATGATGATGATGATGATGATGATAATTATATATATGTAACTTGGAAATAATGAAAAAAAACAAAAAAAAACATTTGAGGAGTGTGTGTAGTGATTCATACTTCCCTCACGGATCGAGTTTCAATAAGGAGTGACGAAAGACTGGTCCATGTGAATATATTGTCACAGATTTTGTTAATATGGTATTGTTATACAAAGGTGTGGCCAGCTGGCAAAATCGTTAGCATTCCAGGCAAAATGCTCAGTAGCATTTTGTCCATCTTTATGTTCTGAGTTCAAATTCTGCTACGGTTAACTTTGCTTTCATCCTTTTGGGGTCGATGAACTAAGTGTCAGTCAAGCACTGGGGTCAATGTAATTGGATAGCCACCTCCCCTAAAATTTCAAGCCTTGTGCTTGTAGTAGAAAGGAATATGATGTTGTAATATAATATACTAGCAGTGTCGCCCGGCGTTGCTCGGGTTTGTAAGGGAAATAACTATATAAGCATTTTTAGAGATGTAAAGTATAATAGCCATCTCAATATGGCTAACCACAAAGGAGGGGGGTGTTACTGTAGCTTTTTACGTTCTGAGATTTAATAATAAATTTTTAGAGAGTTACTTCCCTTATATATGCCAAAAATGCATTAAAAATGGGATAAATTCATGGTAAATTATTTTTTAAATCGTAGACTCATCGTAGATGCGCGCTAATACCCAGAAGGGCTCGATGTGAATCACGACTATAAGATACCCGGTTTTGGTTAAACTGCACCGCAAAATGTGGGAGGAGTTAGGAATCTAAATCGTAGGAGACAGACAGCACACAACCTCACTTTTATATATAAAGATTTATAAGTTACCAGAAACTAAAATGGATATATTGCAAAATTTAAATTACGCACAAAGTCAACTTAGAATTAAATGCAAAAAGTGTGCTATATAAGAAGAACCTGTAATGCTTATTTATTCACATTGCTTTGAATTAATCAAGTATTATCTCATAGCTTTGAGATTTCGATGAAGTGATTGTATATTTCTAGAATAACACTGTTGGGTAGGTGCGAAAGGCTAGATCTGACCAGTTTGAACCAAAAATATGTAGAATATTTGGGTCTGATACAGACAGTCTAAATGCTAAAGGGTTAAGGGTACATGAAAAGCTTTGGTTTATACGTATAGCAAGAAACAAGTATCTTTCTTTCTCTAACATTTTACGTCGTTCAGCCTATACAAGTGAATGAGTGAATAGCAACATAAGAATTTTGAAAGTAGTATCTATAAAATTAGTTTTTAACCCTTTAGCATTCAGATTAGTGGCACATAAAAAGCACCATCCGAACGGTGGCACGTTAAGAGCTCCAACCGATTGCGGCCGATGCCGGACCACCCTGGCACCTGTGCAGGTGGCACGTAAAAAGCACTCACTACACTCGCGGAGTGGTTGGCATTAGGAAGGGCATCCAGCTGTAGAAACTCTGCCAGATCAGACTGGAGCCTGGTGCAGCCCCTGGCTTCCCAGACCCCGGTCGAACCGTCCAACCCGTGCTAGTGCGGAAAACGGACGTTAAACGATGATGATGATGATGATGATTACTCTGTCAAATGTAAAGCCTGTTTAATCACATTCTTTTAAATTAATTGTATAGCATCTTGTAACTCTGAGATTTTGATGACGTCCCTGTTTATTTTTAGAATGATTTTGTAGGGTAGGTGGGAGAGGTCAGAACTGGCTGGTTTGAGCATAAAACAGGAAGACAATTTTGGCCTGATATGGCCGGTTTAAACACTAAAGGGTTAAACATCGAATGGCTATAAGGGTCCACCAGAATAAAATAATAATCAAAGGGGTCCATAGGTAAAAAATGGTTGAGAATTACCATCATAATCATTTAATGTCTGTTGTCCATGATGGCATGGCTTGGATGGTTTGACCAGAGCTGGAAAGTTAGGGAGCTGCACCAGCCTCCAGTTTGGTTTGGCATAGTTTTTACACCTGGATGCCCTTCCTGACGCCAACCACTTTGCAGAGTATGCTGAGTGGTTTTATGCAGCACCGGCCGTTGCCAGCCTCGCCTGGCACCTGTGCAGGTGGCACGTAAAAAAGCACCCACTACACTCACGGAGTGGTTGGCGTTAGGAAGGGCATCCCGCTGTAGAAACACTGCCAGATCAAACTGGAGCCTGGTGCAGCCTTCTGGCTTCCCAGATCCCCGGTCGAACTGTCCAACCCATGCTAGCATGGAGAACAGACGTTAAACGATGATGATGATGATGATGATAAAAGTAATGTAGACAAACCAGAACTTGAACTCACCTTCACCAGCATCTCTCAGATCTTCAACAATGGCATTAGACAAGGAGCCATTATAGACAGCAAGAAATCCTTCCTCAGAGATTATCTTCAGTGATTTTGCTAGTCTTGGGTGTTTCATGAGGTCTCCTTCTTGATAAACATGTCTTGTTGCCTCATTTACATACAGCTCTCTGATTGGACAAAATCAATGTAACAGATATTACTCATATCTTCAACACTACTATCAATAATATCAAATATCAGGTGATATTATGAATGCATATAAGCTGTTAAGATGAAAATATTAGCTAATATAATTAGGGTATCATTGTTTACTGATTATATAGGGATTATATAATGATTAAAGCTAATAAACCAATGATATGTGTGGAGGCGCAATGGCCCAGTGGTTAGGGCAGCGGACTCACAGTTGGAGGATCGCAGTTTCGATTCCCAGACCGGCCGTTGTGTGTGTTTATTGAGAGAAAACACCTAAAAGCTCCCCAAGGCTCCAGCAGGGAGTGGTGGTGACCCCTGTTGTCTCTTTCGCCACAACTTTCTCTCATTCTCTCTTCCTGTTTCTTGAGTAACACTGCGATGGACTGGAGTCCCATCCAGCTGGGGGGAACACATATGCCACAGAAACCGGGAAACTGGGCCCATGAGCCTGGCTAGGCTTGAAAGGGGCGAAAGAAAGAAAGAAACCAATGATATGTATGTTATAGCTTACATAGTGATGATAGTACTGCTAGAGATGATACAATGATGACAAAACTGGTGTAGACAATAATGAGATGACAATGCTGGTATAGACGATATACTGATGACAACACTGCTGTAGATAATGTGGTGATGACAGCATTGCTGTAGATCATGTGGTGATGACAAAACTGTTGTAGATACTCTTTTACTTGTTTCAGTCATTTGACTGCGGCCATGCTGGAGCACCACCTTTAGTTGAGCAAATCGACCCCAGGACTTATTCTTTGTAAGCCTAGTACTTATTCTATCGGTCTCTTTTGCCGAAACGGTAAGTTACGGGGACGTAAATACACCAGCATTGGTTGTCAAGTGAATTTGGGGGGACAAACACAGACACACAAACATATACACACACATACACATATATATATATATATATACATATATACGACGGGCTTCATTCAATTTCTGTCTACCAAATCCACTCACAAGACTTTGGTCAGCCTGAGGCTATAGTAGAAGACACTTGCCCAAGGTGCCATGCGGTGGAAATAAACCTGGAACCATGTGGTTGGTAAGCAAGCTACTTACCACATGGCAACTCCTGCGCCTATATGTAATAATAATGATGAAATTATTGCGTATAATGCTCAGGGGCACTACAACCCATCAAAGGTGCATGTACAGTTTGTAGAATTATGTACCAAAGCCAGGAAAATGAACAGTGGTATGAGTCATGATATACATGTGTGGCTGCGTATGGAGGGGAAGATATTAGGTGTAGTGTTGGCGAATTTTAGGAAGCATGGAGGTTTTAAAGGATGCAAAGTCTTGGCAACTAACAACGGATGCAGGCAGTTTGTTCCTTGCTTCAGCAACTTTGAGTAGTAAAAAAATGTTTCTGAAAGTCATGGGAGCCGTGCTTTTTTTCTGACTTTGTAGGCATGCCCACATGTGTTAGACACATGGAGCTCGAAAAGATGCTGAAGGTGATTGTTGGTGTGATGGTTAATAGTTTTGTGGGTGTTTACTAAGTCAGTTGCCAGACGTTGGAGCTTCAATGTATCCATACCCAGGGAAGCAAGGCGTTCAGAGTATGGTAGGTGCCTGATGGAGGGTATTCACTTGGTTGCACGTCTCTGAACAGTTTCCAGGAGGTCAATGTCCTGAGCAAGATAGGGATTCCAGACTGGTGATGCAAATTCCAAGTGTGGCCACACCAAAGCCATATACAGCCTTAAAAAGATAGCTGGAGTGCAGCTGACAAAGGTCTTGCTGAGTGATGCCAAGACACCTTCGGCCTTCTTGCCAATTTTAGAGACGTGCTTTGTCCAGCGCCAGTCACTGCTGACAATAATGCCCAGACACTAGTGATATGGATAATGTAGAGATGACAAAACTGATACAGATTATGTAGTAATAATAATATTGTGATGACAAAACTGTGATGACAATGCTACCGTAGATAATAGAGTGATGACAGCAATATAGTAGTTTTATATACAGCACTGCTTTTTACTCTTTTACTCTTTTACTTGTTTCAGTCATTTGACTGCGGCCATGCTGGAGCACCACCTTTAGTCGAGCAAATCGACCCCAGGACTTATTTTTTGTAAGTCTAGTACTTATTCTATCGGTCTCTTTTGCCGAAACGGTAAGTTACAGGGACATAAACACACCAGCATCGGTTGTCAAGCGATGTTGGGGGGATAAACACAGACACACACACACACATAAATATATATGTATATATATATATAGGGAGATGTACTCGCATAGCAAGTGATTTGATCTGAGATCGTGTGCTGAAACGAAAACAATTGCAGCGTGGAAGGTGTTTGTAAGCCATTTAAGAAACACACAAAAGCCGTTCGATTCACTTCAACATTTAAGTTTAATTTGTCAAAATATTTTCGTCGCTAAAATCCGCGACCTGTTCACTGACAAAAATCCGTGCTGCATATATATATATATATATACGACGGGCTTCTTTCAGTTTCCGTCTACCAAATCCACTCACAAGGCTTTGGTCGGCCCGAGACTATAGTAGAAGACACTTGCCCAAGGTGCCACGTAGTGGGACTGAACCCTGAACCATGTGGTCGGTAAGCAAGCTACTCACCACACAGCCACTCCTACGCCTACTGCTGTATATAAAACTATAAAACCCTTGAAACAAAAAGATCCCATAAACAATAATACCAGATCTCTATTTCACTTACCTGAGTAGGGGCTGATCCTTAACTTCAGACTCCATTTCTTTGAGGGTATTAGCCAGTAAACGCGAGACATTAAAACCTTGTGTTGCAAGGTGTATCACAGGAGCAAACAAGTGTTTCCATGGTAACGAGCCATACATCTGATGTGCCTGCCATAGACCGTACAGTTGCCCAGGAACAGTCACTGATGAAGGACCTGCATCAATTGGAAAGGTCATAGGAGTAAGGAGTGTACTGAGAGGGGGGAGAGATTCTGGCTGAGATGGTCATGTGACTTGTGTAATTCAGAAAGTATTGTTGTGGTTGCTAAGGGAACACTCTATTTCTTTACTACCCACAAGGGGCTAAACACAGAGGGGACAAACAAAGACAGACAAACGGATCAAGTCGATTATATCGACCCCAGTGCGTAACTGGTACTTAATTTATCGACCCCGAAAGGATGAAAGGCAAAGTCGACCTCGGCAGAATTTGAACTCAGAACGAAGCCGCAGACGAAATACCCCTAAGCATTTCGCCCGGCGTGCTAACGATTCTGCCAGCTCTAAGGGAACACTCTAGTCAGTTGGTATTGTTAAGGGGAATAGAGTTGGAAAATCAAATATGTGGCACTATTTTACAGATCCTTTGCATTGACATATGACACAGTTTGGTCTCTATATTGACCATCAGGTTGTGTTTAGGCTTACTTACTTGTACTTGTGGCGCCATTCACCCTGGGTGGGTTGAGTCGGCTTCTTCTACCACCCTCGAGGCATCTCGAACCATGGCAGCCCACGCACGACAGTCCTGTGCCAGTTCACTGGAGATAGCGAGCCAGTCACGGTTCCATTGGCGCAGGCCGATGTTGCCATTGTATTCGCCATTAAGAATTCATGGAAGAAGTTTCGTGGGAATATGTGGATTTCACAAGCGGTCCCCAACAATCCCGCATGTAGAGACATCCTGTTTGCCGTAGATTGTCCGCAGACGCAGGGACAGAACGACCGAGGAGCCACCGGTTGCCGAAACAGACACTCCAAGGATTTTCACCGTCTGCCAGGTTGTGGCCCTAATACCACTTGGTGTCAGATCAATCCGCCTTGGGTGGCCCTACCAAGAACCGAAGTTCCCGACGGCATAGCTCTGACACTACCCATTGCCAGCGTCCCCACCACGGTGAGGAGGGGATGGACTTTGGGTGGTTGTAAAGGCATGCCGTGTGGTAGTGAGAGCATGATGGTGTGTGTTAGTGAGGGCATATTATTTTTTGGTGAGGGCATGTTGTGTGGCGGTAAAGAAAAGTTGTGTTGTGTATGAGGGTATGTTGTGTGATACCGAGGGTATGTTGTATTGCAGTAGAGGGTATCTTGTATGTTAGTGAAAGCATGTTGTGCATAGAGAGAGCATGCTATGTGATATTGAGGGCATGTTATACTGGAGTGAGGATATCTTGTATCTTAAACTGGAGTGAGGATATCTTGTATGGTAATGAGATCATGTTGTGTGGTTGTGAGGACATGGTGCTTTGTGGTGAGTGTATGTTGTTTTGTGGTGAGGATATGTTGTGTGGTAGTAAGAGCATGATGCACTGTGATGAAGGCATTTTCTTATTTCTTTATTACCCACAGGGGGCTAAACATAGAGGGGACAAACAAGGACAGACAAAGGGATTAAGTTGACTACATTGACCCCAGTACGTAACTGGTGCTTAATTTATTGACCCCGAAAGGATGAAAGGCAAAGTCAACCTCAGCAGAATTTGAACTCAGAAAGTAACGGCAGACGAAACACCGCTAAGCATTTCGCCCAGCGTGCTAACAATTCTGCCAGCTCGCCTCATTGCAATGAGGGCATTTTCTGTGGTAATGAAAGCAAGATGTGTTGTGATGAGGGCATGTTGTGTGTTGGTGAGGACATGCTGTGCGATTGTAAGATCATGTCGTGTGGTAGTACAATATAGTGTATTGCAGTAGTGTTACAGAATAGTGTCTAGGGTTGTTAGCATTAGTGTTTAACCCTTTCATTACCAACCCGGCTGAAACCGGCTCTGGCTCTGAGTACAAATGTCTTGTTTTCGTAAGTTTTGAATTAAAATCTTCCACCAAACCTTAGTCACAATTTATGTTCCTAACACCAGCTTAATGGTAACTAAATTATTTTATTAAAGTATTTGTTATATTTAAAGTAATTGAAAGAAACACAGGGCATCTCAAAATAAATGCAGTAACAAAAGGGTTAATTACATGTCTGATCTATGATGAAAGGTGTTCCAGCCATGGCCATCCCATTTTTGTTTAAAACATTATATTATTCTAGATGCACATGACACTTTGAGAGGGGGAAAATAGATTGCTATATACAGAGAGATGGGGAGGGGGAGAGAGAGGAAGAGAGAGAAAGTGGGAGAGAGGTAGACACACAGATAGGTAGACGGGTGGAAGTAGTGTAGTTACCTTTCAGGTGAGACATATTCTTCAGGCTGGCCACATGATGTGGTGATTTACCAGAGGCATCTATGATGACATTCTTTTGAGATTTACTGCAACAACGACAACATCATCATCATCAGAACAATGCCTTTTGAGGAAATTCGGCTCAATGGAAGATGCAGGATTTGGCTGATGGAAGCACACACACACACACACACACACACACACACACACGTATATACACATATAAAAGGAGTCTTTCAGTTTCTGTCTACCAAACCACAAAATTTTGGTTGACTTGGGGGTCATAGTAGAAGACATTTCTCAAAGTCCTTTTTTAACGATGATGGTAATGATGATGTTGGTGATGATGATGATGATGATAACAGTATTGATTGTGATGCTGCAGCAGATGATAGTAGTTGTGATGATGATGATGATGATGATGATGATGATGATGATTGTGATGATGATGATGATGATGATGATGATGATGATTGTGATGATGATGTTGATAATGGTTGTAATTATGGTGATAGTGATGACTGTAAGGACAATGATAGCAATAACGATGAGATCATAGAAACAATAACCATAGTAACAAAAATGAAAAAAAAAACCATCTTACAAACAATAACTCTGAGCACCTTTTCGAACTCCACCCGTCTAACACCCATGGACATGTTTACAAAGTCAGAAAACAGCACAGCTCCCATGACTTTAGGAAACATTTTTTCACGCTGAGAGTTGCTGAAGCATGGAACAAACTGCCGGCATCAGTTGTTAGTTGTCGGAGCACTGCATCCTTCAAAACTTCCATGCTTCCTGAAATTCGCCAACACTACACCTGATTTTCTCCCCTCCATACACACGCAAGCATGTATCTGACTCATACACTGTTCACTTCCCAGACATTTGTACATTACTGCATATACTTTATACGCACTTTCTGACAAGTTGTGGTGCACCTGAGCACTGTATACAATAATTTCATTATTATAAAAGAAGATGAACTGAGAGAATATTCTCGGACAGAGCAAGAATGGTTTGGAGTTAGTTTGTGGTAAAGGTAAGGGAAATTTTGAACTGACCTGTCATAGATATTCATAATTAAACTGCCTCCAATTCCTGTGGACATCGGTTGGTCAAGTGCCATACAAACCAAAGTGACAATGACAGAATCAATTGTACTTCCGTTCTTCTCCCTCAGAATTGACCTGTTAAAACACATGTGGAATTGGAAATATTTCAAGAATGTTGATACTGTAGATATATATATATCACGTCAAGTGACCAACCAGACCATCAGATGTTGTTACACATCGCTGGTCACAATGCATTGTTTTAGCCTTTGAATGACGTCACCCCGCTGGCTAAGCGAGCAGGCCAACAGAAGAAAGAGTGGGAGAAAGAGTGGTGAAAGAGTACAGCAGGGATCCCCCCCCCCTGCTGGAGCCTCGTGGAGCCTCGTGGAGCTTTTAAGTGTTTCCACTCAATAAACACTCACAACGCCCGGTCTGGGAATCGAAACCGCGATCCTACGACTGCGAGTCCGCTGCCCTAACCACTGGGCCATTGCACCTCCACAGATATATATATATATCAATATTTAAATATATAATCTTAACAAGAGGGAATTACTTACATGCCAAGTTGGGAACACATAGATGAATCGCTTGTGATTGCTGCCTGGTTGTATTCTAACAATTTGGAACCAGATACGGCAAAGCGGAATCTGCTCTTTTGGATCAAGTAGAAGTAACAGACGAGGATCATAGCAACCAACACACCAATGGAGAGTACAGCCAACTTTCCTCTGTAAGTCATATAAATAAATAAATAAATATGTATGCATACATAAACACACTTACACACACACACACTTATACACACTTACACACACACACTTACACAAACACACAAGCACTTACATACACTTACACACACACCCACTTATGCACACATACACACACACTTATACACACACTTATGCACACACACTTACACGCACACATACTTACACAAACACACAAACACTTACACACACTCACACAAACACTTACATACACTTACACATACTTACACACACACACACAAACACTTACACACACACTTACACAAACACTTACATACACTTACACACACACAAACACTTACATACACTTACACATACTTACACACACACACACACACAAACATACAAACACTTATACACACACACACTTACACACATGCACACACACACTTACACAAACACTTACATACACTTACACACACACACACACTTACATACACTTACACATACACACACACACACACACACAAACATACAAACACTTATACACACACACACTTACACACACACACTTACACAAACACTTACATACACTTACACACACACACACACTTACATACACTTACACATACACACACACACACACACACACAAACATACAAACACTTATACACACACACACTTACACACATGCACACACACACTTACACAAACACTTACATACACTTACACACACACACACACACACACGTATTACAGCAGAGGTACATGACATTAATTTGGGACCAAATATGTAAGAACATTACTTTTTTGCATGTGGTTTATAATTCACTAGCAGTATCGCCCGGCGTTGCTCGGGTTTGTAAGGGAAATAACTATATAAGCATTTTTAGAGAGTTACTTCCCTTATAGATGCCAATTCGGGCTTTCTTAGCCATTTCTGTTTTGGTGTCTTCAAGCCATGAAGTCGGTGTTCTAAAAGAACGCTGGTCTCCTTGACAACGCATTACGACATTGATTTCTTTACACTCCCTTCCCCACAGCTTCACGAGGGAGGGAAGAAGGGGGAGAAGCAAACACAGGTGCAGGTGTTTGAGCGTGGACGCCAACTCCGCCGCCATCGACACACGAAAAATTATGCATTAAAATGGAATAAAAAATGATAATAAATTATTTTTAAAATCGTAGACTCATCGTTGACGCGCGCTAATACTCAGACGGGCTCGATATTAATCACGACTATAAGATACCCGAATTTGGTTAAACTGCACAGCAAAATGTGGGAGGAGTTAGGAATCTAAATCGAAGGGGACAGACACTCACACAACTAGAGTTTTATATATATAGATATATTTTCCCACAGTAATGCAGATTACATGTCTAAAGTTAGCCTATTCCATGTTTCTCTTATGCATAAACCATTTGAGACTCTGTTTTCTGACAATCTGAATTTTGTGACTTGAGAAAGATAATATTTTTACATTTTACTTCATGCTTACTTGTAATTCTAAATAGACATAGGCGCAGGAGTGGCTGTGTGGTAAGTAGCTTGCTAACCAACCACATGGTTCCGGGTTCAGTCCCACTGCGTGGCACCTTGGGCAAGTGTCTTCTACTATAGCCTCGGGCCGACCAATGCCTTGTGAGTGGATTTGGTAGACGGAAACTGGAAGAAACCCATCGTATATATATATATATATATATATATATATATATATATATGTGTGTGTGTGCGTGTATGTTTGTGTCTGTGTTTGTCCCCCTAGTATTGCTTGACAACCGATGTTTATGTCCCTGTCACTTAGCGGTTCGGCAAAAGAGACCGATAGAATAAGTACTGGGCTTACAAAGAATAAGTCCCGGGGTCGATCGTCGTTTAATCATCATCGTTTAACGTCCGCTTTCCATGCTAGCATGGGTTGGACGGTTCAACTGGGGTCTGGCAAGCCCGAAGGCTACACCAGGCCAGTCAGATCTGGCAGTGTTTCTACAGCTGGATGCCCTTCCTAACGCCAACCACTCTGAGAGTGTAGTGGGTGATTTTATGTGCCTCCGACACAGGTGCCAGACGAGGCTGGCAGACGGCCACGCTCAGATGGTGTTTTTTATGTGCCACTGACACAGGTGCCAGACGAGGCTGGCAGATGTGCTCGACTAAATGCGGTGCTCCAGCATGGCCGCAGTCAAATGACTGAAACAAGTAAAAGAGTAAAAGAGTAAAGAGGGACATGCAACACATAAAAATGGAAACAGAAGAATGGAAGGAAGAAAGTGTGTAGGTAGAGAAAACTCTTCAATGACATGATTAAATGCATCCAGCCATTGCTGTGAAGTGGTTGGTGATAGGAAAGGAACCCAACCATAAAAACCTGCCGAAAATAATAGGTACAAATTTTGCCAGAAGGGCAGCAATTTTGGGGGAGGGGATGAGTGGATTAAATCAACCCCAGGATTCAACTGGTACTTATTTTATCGACCCTGAAAGGATGGAAGGTAAAGTCGACCTCAGCGAAATTTGAACTCAGAATGTAGCGACGGGCAAAATATTGCTAAGCATTTCGTCCAGCAAGCTAAAGATTCTGCCAGCTTGCTGCCTTAACCCATGATCATAAGGTTGTGGTTTCGATTCCTGGACCGGGCGATGCATTGTGTTCTTGAGTGACAAAAATGAGTAATCTTGCGATGGACCGGTCTCCTGTCGAGGGGGAAGTTTCTACACCACTGAAACCGGGAAACTGGTCCTTATGGGCCTGGCATGGTTCGAGAAAGAACATTTATATATATATATATAACAAAAATCTAAATCGCATCTCATAACAACAATACGGCACAATTATTTCACCTCAATTGGACTCGCTCTCTTCAACATTACACCAAGACACGTCAAAACAGAAACTGACCACACACAAATTCAAGAAGTCTTTGGACAAATTCCTTCAAACTGTCCCGGACAAACCACCCACACCTGGATATGTCTCCGCAAACAATAACTCTCTGCTCAAATGGGCCTTGGTGCCCAAATCCTGAATTGAAAGACTTCGCCAGGTGGTGCTATTAAGTTAGACATGGCCTGGGCCAATACTGGCCAAAACCTTTCTAAGTTATTCTAAGTTATATATATATATATATATATATATATATATATGTATACCCTTTAACTGATTGCAGCATGAAAGCTTCAGCCATACAGGGGCACCAACGTTGGCTTTCATTTCATTATGTGGCATTTGGTGAATGATGGAATTTGATGTCGCTGCCCTCATCTGTTTCCTGCCATGAGGTAGGCTCATCCGGAACCCTTGACAGGAGGAGATCCAGTTCTGTCATGTGTGTTTGTGTGTGTGTGTGTGTGAGTGCACATGTAACAATATAATGAATCCTGTTTAGAAAGAGTAGAGCTAAAAACATAGAACTTACCTTTTGGTACAATGCATGCTGATAGGAACAATATGCCTCCAGTGATGTAGGGGTTATTTGGAGTTCTTAAAGACACTTGCTGTTGTTGTTGTTGTTGTTGCTGTTGTTGATGTGCTAGTTCTTCAGTTGCCTTTGGAGGTCATAAAACAACTAGAATGCAATGCAATGCAAGTCTAATGATCTTCTCCACCACCACTGCCACAATCACCACCACCACCACAATCACCAGCACCACCACCACCACAATCACCAGCACCACCACCACCACAATCACCAGCACCAGCACCACCACCACCACCACAATCACCACCACCAGCACCACCACCACCACAATCACCACCAGCACCACCACCATCACTGAGATTACTTCATCATCAGTGCTGCCACCATTATTGACTACCCCCTGGCACTACCAATTCCATCACCCCCCCATCTCCAAACTTCTTCATTGCTGCCACCCCTCCCTCCAAACACTACCACCATCTGAAACATCACTGCCATCATCATCATCAACAACAGCAGCAGCAACACTGCAGTCTCTTCATTTTTACTCGTTGCCACCACTAATGCAGCTGATATTTTATATCTTATATTTGTACAGATTTATATATCTATATCTATCTATCTATCTATCTATATATATACATATACATATGTATATATATATGTATATATATATACATATGTATATATAATATATATATATGTATATATAATATATATACATATGTATATATATATATATACATATGTATATATAATATATACATATGTATTATATATATACATATGTATGTATATATATACATATGTATATATATATATACATATGTATGTATATATATACATATGTATGTATATATATATATATATATATATATGTATGTATATATATATATATATACATATATACATATGTGTATGTAAATACATATATATATATACATACCTCCCCCCCACACACACACACAGAGTCTACAAAAAAAAAATATGTATACACACTTCAAGAAAGGAAAAAAATCTGTATAAACTTTTTAATTCAGTGTTATTGCAATTTGATAAAACATCAAAAGAGATATTTATATTTTTAGGAATACTTAAACAAATTAAAAATTTAAGCAGATTTTTCCTCTCCTGGAATATGCATACATTGTTTTGACAGACTCTGTATGTATGTATATATATATATAAATATATTTATATACAGACCCACTTTCCACACGTACACATGCACACACGCACACGTCAAAATCACCAGCCCCCTTCCACTTACACATACAAACTCCCTTATACACATGCATGTGCACATTCCTTTTGGGATCACCACTACTTTATTATCTCCCCTTCTCCCTAGCTCTCCTGTGTGACCTTTCTGTCCAGCATTCGCCATGATAGATCGCCAGCTACTACTCATTCTTTATTTTCTCTCCTCGTTTCTTTCTGTGGAAGAGCATAGGCTCGAAACGTTAAAGACTTTTTCACTTCCCTAGCGTTATACTAATACATCTGTTTGTTGTCTACACCACCTGTATCGTCCTTTGTTTTTTTGTGAATTCTGCCCCTATATATATGTAGGTTTTGTCATGCAAACAGGGAAATGGAACTCAAAACATGACTAGATATATATTTTTATTAATATTTAACAGAAGTAAGAGAGTGGCTCAAGTTTGTTAAGTGCCAACGCATGAAACTCTCGTCCCTTGAGTCACTCTCTCGCTTCTGGTAAATATTAATAAGAAAAATATATATGTATGTATACTCTTTTACTGGTTTCAGTCATTTTGACTGCGGCCATACTGGAGCACCACCTATAGTCGAGTAAAAAGATCCCAGGGCTTATTCTTCATAAGCCTAGTACTTATTCTATTGGTCTCTTTTGCCGAACTGCTAAGTTACGGGGACGTAAACACACCAGCATCGATTGTCAAGCGATGTTGGGAACACACAAGCATATACATGCACACACACATACATATATATATACGACGGGCTTCTTTCAGTTTCCGTCTACCAAATACACTCATAAGGCTTTGGTCAGCCCGAGGCTATAGTAGAAGACACTTGCCCAAGATGCCACGCAGAGGGACTGAACCCGGAACCATGTGGTTGGTTAGCAAGCTACTTACCACACAGCCACTCCTGTGCATGTATACATAACTATACTTTATGTGTGTATGTGTGTGTTTGTATGTATAGATTCAACTGTGTGTCTTGTGTGTGTACATGTGTATTTAGATGCACAAGTGTGTATCAGACCTATCCGATCCATGCCAGCATGGAAAAACAGATGTAAAATGATGATGAATGTACAATGAAAATAAACGTGCAGGAGTGGCTGTGTGGTAAGTAGCTTGTTTACCAACCATATGGTTCCGGGTTCAGTCCCACTGCATGGCACCTTGGGCAAGTGTCTTCTACTATAGCCTCGAGCCGACCAAAGCCTTGTGAGTGGATTTGGTAGACGGAAACTGAAAGAAGCCCGTCGTATATATGTGTATATATGTGTATATATATATATATATATACGTGTGTCTGTGCTTGTGTGTCTGTGTTTGTCCCCCTAGCATTGCTTGACAACCGATGCTGGTGTGTTTATGTCCCCGTTACTTAGTGGTTCGGCAAAAGAGACCGATAGAATAAGTACTGGGCTTATAAAAAGAATAAGTCCCGGGGTCGAGTTGCTCGATTAAAAAACGCGGTGCTCCAGCATGGCCGCAGTCAAATGACTGAAACAAGTAAAAGAGTAAAGAGAGTATGAGTACATACACATAAACACACACACACACACATGTATGTATATTTGATATTGTACTAATTTGGCAATGTTCTTTTCTCTGTTCTTCAAGACTCTCAGACAAACTTACCGCTGCCATTGCCACCACCACTGACCCCGCCCCCCCGCCGTCACTACCACCATCATCAATCTGATTCACCCCCATGGTGCTGTAAACCATCACCTACCCCCCCACCCACCTCCACCCATTATCCTTAATCTGATGAAATAAAATGTAAAACAGATCAGATCCCTGACTTCCCATTGTTCTAATAAAATTTCTCTCATAATACCACCACCTGTACTATTACCCCCACCCCCACTACAAGCATACCACCACCACTACTACCATTGCTGTGGCTGCTACTGCTGCTGCTACTACTACTACTACTACAGCTGCCATTCCACTATTGCTACTATAACAACTAAAGTACCACCTGTACAACCATACCACCACCACAACAACAACTACTATTACTACTACAACAGCAGCTATACCACCAACTGGACTATCACCACCTCTATCACCACTAATCAGTTACTCGGTATATATATATATATATATATATATATATATATATGTATATATGTGAATATGTGTATATATATATATATGTACATACATACATATATAATCAAATATAGACACATATATATATAAACATCATCATCGTTTAATGCCCACTTTCCAGGTTTACATGGGTTTGACGGTTTGACTAGAGACTGGCAAGCCAGGAGGCCACACCAGGCTCCAATCTGATCTAACAATGTTTCTACAGCCGGATGCCTTCCTAATGCCAACCATTCTGAGAGTGTAGTGGGTGCTTTTTACGTGTCACTGGCATAGAAGCCAGTCAGGCGGCAGTGGCATTGGTCATGTTCAGATGGTACTTTTTATGTGCCACCGGTAGAGGAAGCCAGTCAGGCGACACTGGCAGTGACCCATGCATGACTGAATGGTGCTTATCGCGTGCCACCAGCACTGGTAATGACCACAACTACAATTTCCATTTGATTTGATTTTGATTTTCTTGACCCTCAAGCATGGAATGTCACCTGACGATTCAAAGGTACTTTTTAAATGGTTTGGTTATGTGACACTGGTGTAGGCTAAGGCTGTGATCCCACTTTCCTTCCTGGGTCTTCTCAATCACAGCATTTCTCCTGAGGTCTCGATCTTTCATCATTGCTTCTGTGTGGCCCACTGTTTGAAGGTCATGCTCCATCACCTCATCCCATGTCTTCCCGGGTCTCCCTCTTCCACGGGTTTCTTCCACTGTTAGGGAGTGGCACTTCTTCACACAGCTCTCCTCATCTATATGCAGCACATGACCATACCGGCACACCACATTTGATGCTTCTTGTGTCCAACATTTCTCTCAGGGTGCTTACACTCTGTCATGTGTGCACACTGACATTACACATCCAGCAGATCATACTAGCTTCATTTCTTTCAAGCCTACGCATATCTTCAGCAGTCATGGCCCATGTTTCACTGTCATGTAGCATGGCGGTTCACACACATGCATTATACAATCTACTTTTCACTCAATGAGATATTGTGTAAATGAAATCTGAGTGTCATTTTGGTCAGGTGAAAGCAGTTTTGGCACAGACTTAGTTGACATACGTCTCATACCCAAATTTTCAGTAATAATGGACTGAACTGAACAGTAATTAATCTGCACATCCTCTGATAACTCATGGATGAAAATTTGACAATTTCATCTCACAGCTGCATGTTTTTCTCAGGTCTGCTGGTTGTGGGTCTCCCAGAACGTTCATCAATATTGACATTTTTCCAGTCGTCTTGGAAATGTCTGAACCACACATACGCTTGTGTGCGGCTCAAACACTCCTCTCCATACACTTTCTGCAACTTTGTGTAGAGCTCAGAGCAGATATTGCCATGAAAACTTTCTCTGTCATGGTCAATGCGATGATCACATGCTACACACCTTCCTTCCAAGCACTGCTGTAAACAGTGGAAGTGAGCTAGAATGCTAAAACTTAGTGCACATGCACAACAGAGCTCAAGGTCAATCTGTGCCAAGCAGTTTCACTCTGTGTGCTTTAGCTTCATTGCTATGACCAGTCCAGATACTCTATTTTGTGGTACACTATTTTCTCAACACTAGAAAGATAAATAAAAAAAAGGTGACCCTGGCAGGATTTGGGCTCAGAATATAAAGGGACAAACTAACTAAATACTATGTTCTTATTTCTTTACTACCTACAAGGGGCTGAACACAGAGGGGACAAACAAGGACAGACAAACGGATTAAGTTGATTACATCGACCCAAATGCGTGACTGGTACTTAATTTATCGACCCCGAAAGGATGAAAGGCAAAGTCGACCTCGACGGAATTTGAACTCAGAACATAGTGGCAGACGAAATACCTATTTCTTTACTACCCACAAGGGGCTAAACATAGAGGGGACAAACAAGGACACACAAATGGATTAAGTCGATTACATCGACCCCAGTGCGTGACTGGTACTTAATTTATCGACCCCGAAAGGATGAAAGGCAAAGTCGACCTCGATGGAATTTGAACTCAGAACGTAGCGGCAGACGAAATACGGCTACGCATTTCGCCCGCATGCTAACGTTTCTGCCAGCTCGCCGCCTTCATTACTATGTTCTGTCTGTACTGATGAGTGGAAATAGTTAACGAGAGCGATTTACCTCATTGAAATTAAAATGTGTTACTTATATTTATCTTTTACTTGTTTTAGTCATTAGAATACAGCCATGCTGGGACACCGCACTGAAGAATCTTAGTCAAACAATTATATTTTGGGCCTTCTACTCAATTTCTGAAAACCCAAACTGTTTGCTAAATAATTAAATATATTCACTCATATTCAACGGTCACGAACGGATGGTGGTGCCAGACGAGTCTTGCCATTTGCCAGACTCTTCTGGCACCACCATCCGTTCGTGACCATTGCCAGCGCCACCCCGACTGGCCTTGTGCCGGTGGCACGTATAAAGCACCATCCGTTCGTGACTGTTGCTAGCCTCGCCTGGCCCCATGCCGGTGGCACGTAAAAAGCACCATCCGTCCGTGGCCGTTTGCCAGCTCCGTCTGGCACGTAAAAAGCACCCACTACACTCACGGAGTGGTTGGCGTTAGGAAGGGCATCCAGCCGTAGAAACACTGCCAGATCAGACTGGGCCTGATGCAGCCTTCTGGCTTCACAGACCCCAGTTGAACTGTCCAACCCATGCTAGCATGGAAAGCGGACGCTATACGATGATGATGATGATGATTCAAATATTTCCAGTTTCTTTCTTCTCATCCATGTAATATTTATCTCCAACATAAATTCATTTACTTCACACATACTCTTTTTTCCACTCTTCCTATCATTAAATATATGTATCATCATCATCATCATCGTCGTTTAACATCCATTTTCCATGCTAGCACAGGTTGGACGGTCGAACCGGGGTCTGCACCAGGCTCCAGTTTGATCTGCCGGAGTTTCTACAGCTGGATGCCCTTCCTAACGCCAACCACTCTGTGATTGTAGTGGGTGCTTTTTAAGTGCCACTGGCACAGGTGCCAGGGGAGGCTGGCAGCGTCCACGATTGGTTGGTGCTTTTTACGTGCCACCAGCATCGGCCACGTTCGGATGGTGCTTTTTACGTGCCACCGGCACAGATATTCACAACTACAATTTCCATTTGATTTTTATTTTGATGTTGATAGATATATATACAATATTACACACACACACATATAAGTATATGTATATTACTCTTTTACTTGCTTCAGTCATTTGACTGTGGCCATGCTGGAGCACCACCTTTAGTCAAGCAAATCGGCCCCAGGACTTATTCTTTGGAAGCCCAGTACCTATTCTATCAGTCTCTTTTGCTGAACTGCTAAGTTACGAGGACGTAAACACACAAGCGTCGGTTGTCAAGTGAATTTGGGGAGGACAAACATAAACACACACACATATATATACATATACATATAAATATATATATATACATATATACGATGAGCTTCTTTCAGTTTTCGTCTACCAAATCCACTCACAAGACTTTGGTTGGCCCGAAGCTAAAGTAGAAGACACTTGCCCAAGATGCCACACAGTGGGACCGAACCCAGAACCATGTGGTTCGTAAGCAAGCTACCTACCACACAGTCACTCCTACATCTATGCACACAATATTTCTTTCCAATAGTTCTATTACAATTTTGAAGATTTGACAGATGAAACTACAGTAAATTGTAGTTATAGATTTTTCAGTTTTATTAATTAGATATGTGCGGGTGCGAGTGCACGGGCAAATGTATATACACACATACAATACATACACACACACATATATATATATCTGGAGATATGCTGCTTCCTGCACCAGTTCCGCATAGCCCCTGTCCATTCAAAGTACCTTGGATTCCAGAACAACCCGCTGTGCTTGAGGAGACCTATTGAATCATGTACATGAACATCGAAATAAATATCAATGGAAATAGTAGTTGTGATACCTGTGCCAGTGGCACATAAAAAGTACCATCCGAACGTGGCTGATGCCAGCGCCGCCTAGACTAGCTTCTGTGCCGGTGGCACGTAAAAAGCACCCACTACACTCATGGAGTGGTTGGCATTAGGAAAAGCATCAAGCTGTAGAAACACTGCCAGAACAGACTGGAGCCTGGTGCAGCCTCCTGGCTTCCCAGACACCGGTCGAACCGTCCAACCCGTGCTAGCGCGGAAAACGGACGTTAAATGATGATGATGATGATATATATATATATATATATATATATAGGAGAGTTTACGAAAAAAACAAAAGACGAAGACAGGTGGTGTACAAAACAAATAGATGTATTAGTATAACGCTCAGGAATAGAAAAAGTCTTTTACGTTTCGAGCCTACGCTCTTCTACAGAAAGGGACACAGAAAGAAACAAGGAGAGAAAAAAAATGTGTGTAGTGGCTAACGATCTATCATGGCGACTAATATATATATATATATATATATATATATATAACTCCACATGGGTTGTTGGTGAATGCGTTAGGATAGATGAATAAATGGGTGGACGGATGGATAGATAGATGGAGTATATATGAAGCAGATCATGTCTATAATAGAATATATAGAAAATTTTTG
Organism: Octopus sinensis; assembly: GCF_006345805.1. NCBI lineage: Eukaryota > Metazoa > Mollusca > Cephalopoda > Octopoda > Octopodidae > Octopus > Octopus sinensis. Next base: position 47,714,250 of record NC_043014.1, on the reverse strand, counting down.
CCATGGTGAAAAATTTCAGTTAATGTAATCATCATCATCAGAAATATAAAATATATATATATATATACATATACACACACACAATATATATATATACACACACACAAGCACACATAATATAAATCATAAACAGGTTATGAAGATTGATACCAATTATGAGTACTAATCAATAAATTTTCATTAATCTAACAGTAGACAGAAGTGGTGGGGTTGGTATTAAGCTGTAGTGGTGAAGACAATAATAATAGTAGCAGTAGTACTAGGAGTGTTTGCTAACTCATTTAAATATTAGATACCTCATACCAGATACTCACCGTTCTACATGGCCTTGAGGTTAGGGAGTTGCACTCACAATCAGAAAATCAGGGTTTCAATTGCTGGACTGGGTAGTATTTTGTCATCATCATCATCATTATCATTGTTTAACATCTGCTTTCCATGCTAGCATGGGTTGGACGATTTTATTGAGGTTTGGCGAACCAGATGGCTGCACCAGACTCCAATCTGATCTGGCAGAGTTTCTCAGGCTGGATGCCTTTCCGTGTTCTTGAGAAAAACACTTAAATCAATAACTGCATTGGACTGCAATTCAGAGTGTTGTGACCTCAACCACTTAGAGGCCATTGAAACCGGCCCTATAGGGTTCCAGGGCTTGAGTCAGTAAATGCTTAGGGATTGATGCTAATGCCTGTTGTTCTATATGTGTTGTTGATGAAGGCACATGGCTTGATGGTTAGGATGTTCAACTTGCAAAACTAAGGCCATGAGTTCAATTCCTAATGGCGTATTGTGTCTTTGAGCAAGACCCTTTATTCCACGTTGCTCCAGTTCACTCAACTGGCAAAAATGAATTTCAAAGGGACAGCCCTGTCACATTCTGTCTCACGCTGAATCTCCCTGAGAACTATGTTAAGGGTATGTGTGTCTTTGGAGTGCTCAACCGCTTGCACATTAATTATTTGAGCAGGCTGTTCTGCTGATCAGATCAAACGGAACCCATGTCATCGTAACTGACAGAGTGCCAGTTATGTGTTGTTGACATACCACACATAGCCCTCCAGCCACTGTCCAATCAAATAACTATTTCTTTATTACCCACAAGGGGCTAAACATAGAGGGGACAAACAAGGACAGACATAGGTATTAAGTCGATTACATCGACCCCAGTGCGTAACTGGTACTTAATTTATCGACCCCAAAAGGATGAAAGGTAAAGTTGACCTCGGCGGAATTTGACTCACAACGTAACGGCAGATGAAATACCGCTAAGCATTTCGCCCGACGTGCTAATGTTTCTGCTAGCTCGCCGCCTTATCAATAACATCACGCAATCCTCTGACCACTGTCCACTACAATAACATTACACACCCCTCAGACCATTGTTCATCCCAGTAACACTAAAACAATACCAACTGTCAAAATTAAATTTATTAAAATATCTACAAAAGAATACAAAACTGAACTGAAATATCTTGAGTGGAGTCGGAGGATTACCACTGTACAGTTTGGGTGTTCAGGATTAACAAAAGAATATCATTGGGTACAGTGTAGCAAGGCTCGGCATCAGGGTAGCATCTGGGTTTCTTGCTGTACAGGTTCTGGTTGGCTTTTCTCTGTTTCTATCTTTTTCTGTACATTTGGGTAAGTACACCAGTTCTGAAAATGAATAGGAAAAATAATCTCATTAAGTATTTAACCCTTTTGTTACCATATTTCTGTTGAGATACTCTGCGTTTACTTCGAGTGATTGACATTAACCCTTTAGTATTTAAACCGGCCATATCCGGCCAAAATAGTTAATCTGTTTTATGTTCAAACTGACCAGATCCAGGCTCTCACACCTACCCTACAATGTTATTCTACATTAAGTAATTACACCATCAAGATCTTGAAGATAAGAGATAATGCATGATAAATTCAAATTAATGTGAATCAATAAGCATTATGTTTGATAGAATAATCTGAACACTAAAGGGTTAAATGTAATGAAGAATTTAGTAAAATAACTTTGTTATCATTATTAAATCACAGAACGAGATGTAAACAGTAACCGCTCGACAATGTAAAGTATAAAAGCCATCTCAATATGGCTAACCACAAAGTGGGGGTGTGTTACTGTACCGGTCCGTGCGTATCACTCAGGCTTACGAGGAAGGGATGGCCTCCCTTTGCAAATACTTCAAGGGCACAGAAAGTGTGTCTAAAGCCAGCTGGAGACGATGATCTCCTGGGGCTAAAAAGCTACAGTAACACCCCCCCACTTTGTGGTTAGCCATATTGAGATAACTTTGTTATTATTAACCCTTTAGCATTTAAACTGGCCTTATCTGGTCCGAATATTCTTGTTTTATGCTCAACCAGCCAGATCTGGCTTCTCACACTTACCCTACTATGTTATTCTAAAAATAAACAATCCCATCTTCAAAATCTCAAGATAATGCATGATTAATTTAAAACAATGAGAATTGATAAACATTACATTTGAGAGAGAAATCTGAACACAAAATGGGTCAAGCTGGTATTATGGAAGCACTCTATCGGTTACGACGAAGAGGGTTCCGGTTGATCCGATCAACAGAACAGCCTGCTCGTGAAATTAACGTGTAAGTGGCTGAGCACTCCACAGACACGTGTACCCTTAATGTAGTTCTTGGGGTTACTCAGCGTGACACAGAGAGTGACAAGGCCGGCCCTTTGAAATACAGGTACAACAGAAACAGGAAGTAAGAGTGAGAGAAAGTTGTGGTGAAAGAGTACAGCAGGGATCACCACCATCCCTGCCGGAGCCTCGTGGAGCTTTTAGGTGTTTTCGCTCAATAAACACTCACAACGCCCGGTCTGGGAATCGAAACTGCGATCCTACGACCGCGAGTCCACTGCCCTAACCACTGGGCCATTGCGCCTCCAAGCTGGTATTAGGAACAAATTAACACTAGGTTTTGGGTGGGAGATTTAAATTCAGAACTTTGAAAACATGACATTTGTACTACAGATCCACGAGCACCCTCAAGTGGGTTGGTATTAAAGGGGTTAATTTGTGGTGGTGGTTTAGGTGAAGTGAGGAGAGACAGTTTGTGGAACATACTAGGCAAATAGTAAAGGGACCACATTGGGGAGAGGGCTAGAGCAGAAGGTTTATTGAACATACTGGGACAAGGAAAAGAATTGTGGTTTGGGCTCATGGCATGTTTGAGGGCCACACAAGAGCATAGAAGTTCTGAAGTGAATAGGGGAGAGGTTATAAGACAACAAATTGAGGTAATGTTACAAGATAATAAGTAAGGGTCACATTACAAAACAATCATTTGTTTGTTTGATGGCTCCAGTTAAGAAGTATTTAGGAACTCTATCTTGTGAAAATTAAGAACCATGTGATAGTTAGGGATCATAAGAAGATAGGATTAATATGAAAGGTAATAATTCTGTATTTATTCATGCATAGCAAAAACCCTTTTCAGAATAGACACCTTATAATCAGGAGTGTATTATACTGGTTTTGTGTATTTTGTGATGTTCAAATATCTATCTGTCTATCTATTGACACACACACATCCATAGTGTGTTTATGTCTATATATAAAACAAAGTCTGCAATTACTTTAGGCGTAGGAGTGGCTGTGTGGTAAGTAGCTTGCTTACGAACCACATGGTTCTAGGTTCAGTCCCACTGTATGGCATCTTGGGCAAGTGTCTTCTACTATAGCCTTGGGCCGACCAAAGCCTTGTGAGTAGATTTGGTAGACGGAAACTGAAAGAAGCCCGTCCTATATATGTATATATATATATATATGTGTGTGTGGATGTGTGTATACGTTTGTGTGTCTGTGTTCGTCTCCCAAACATCGCTTGACAACCGATGCTGGTGTGTTTACTTCCCCGTAACTTAGCAGTTCGGCAAAAGAGACCGATAGAATATGTACTAGGCTTACAAAGAATAAGTCCAGGGGTCGATTTGCTCGACTAAAGGCGGTGCTCCAGCATGGCCACAGTCAAATGACTGAAACAAGCAAAAGAGTAAAAGAGACCAACCAGCTGAACACATTACTCTTTTACTTGTTTCAATCATTTGACTGCGGCCATGCTGGAGCACCGCCTTTAGTCGAGCAAATCGACCCCGGGACTTATTCTTTATAAGCCCAGTACTTATTCTATCGGTCTCTTTTGCCGAACCGCTAAGTGACGGGGACATAAACACACCGGCATCGGTTGTCAAGCAATGCTAGGGGGACAAACACACACACACATATATATATATACATATATATACGACGGGCTTCTTTCGGTTTCCGTCTACCAAATCCACTCACAAGGCATTGGTCGGCCCGGGGCTATAGCAGAAGACACTTGCCCAAGATGCCACGCAGTGGGACTGAACCCGGAACCATGTGGTTAGTTAGCAAGCTACAAACAATAATTTTTTCTGTGATTTTTTTTTTTTTTAGCAAAAACTAGGAGGGTTTGTGATACATAAATCAATACAGTAGTGATCTAATACAGTTGCAACTGAAGTAAAGACAGTTCTACACTAACAGCCAATGTTACAGGGAGCTGACAGTGAACTTACCAGTTTCTGGGACTGTTTCTCCAATAAATTGTATGTCCATTGGTGGAGCTGGCAATGAAACAGAAAGACAGAGGAATTCAGATGGATATTGTTGTTTTTCTCAAATGCAGCTGACCAACACTACAGACTCGCTTGTACATTACTTATTTCTTTATTACCCACAAGGGGCTAAACATAGAGGGGACAAACAAGGACAGACATAGGTATTAAGTCGATTACATCGACCCCAGTGTGTAACTGGTACTTAATTTATCGACCCCGGAAGGATGAAAGGCAAAGTCGACCTCGGCGGAATTTGAACTCAGAACGTAGTGGCAGACGAAATACCGCCAAGCATTTCGCCTGGCGTGCTAACGTTTCTTATTTCTTTATTACCCACAAGGGGCTAAACATAGAGGGGACAAACAAGGACAGACATAGGTATTAAGTCGATTACATCGACCCTAGTGCGTAACTGGTACTTAATTTATCGACCCCGGAAGGATGAAAGGCAAAGTCGACCTCGGCGGAATTTGAACTTAGAACGTAACAGCAGACGAAATACCGCTAAGCATTTCGCCCGGCGTGCTAACATTTCTGCCAGCTTACTTCTTTGTACATTACTGACTAACACTACAGTCTCTCAAACGCAACAGTCAAACATCAGTCTCTCTTGCACAATTGACCAATGTTAGCCTTATTATGAAACTACAGACCAACAATTCATTTCATCCACATGTATCGTCAGTTACTCCTGCCAATGTGAAATCTTCCTCTACTCATGTAAGTCAACAATAATTATGTTTCTTTAAGGATGATGATGATGATGATGGAGATGATGATGATGGTGATGTCAATGAGGACAGCTACAATGAAACAACAAGAAAACCAAGAGCATGTTACCTACCCAGAACTGGTTTGGTATCGCTACCCCTTGTACTCTTTGTAATTTTCCATAGTCAGGACATTCAATATTATGTATCTGAAAGTATTTAAGAGTAGTAGTAGTAGCAGTAGTAGTAGTAGTAGTAGTTAGTGTACTCTACTAGGGTACACCGGCTTCAAATATTTCTCTATGACAAAACATCAATATAACAGAGATTGAGCAGTGGGGTTCCCCAACATGAGAGGGACTAAATAGTAGGGTCTTGCAATATATATGTATGTGCCGGTGGCACGTTAAAAGCACCAAACGATCGGGGCTGCTGCCAGACTCCCATGGCACCTGTGCCGGTGGCACGTAAAAAACACCCACTACACTCGCGGAGTGGTTGGCGTTAGGAAGGGCATCCAGCTGTAGAAACACTGCCAGATCAGACTGGAGCCTGGTGCAGCCTCCTGGCTTCCCAGACCCCAGTCGAACCGTCCGACCCGTGCTAGCGCGAAAAACGGATGTTAAACGATGATGATGATGAAAACAGGGGCTGAATTTTAGGTTATCTTGACATGACAGTGGCTGTCATATGGTTTCAAAATGAGAGGCTGGCAGCAACTGTGAAGTGCCTCAAAATGACAAGGGGCTGAAATGTTGGTCCCTGAAGATGATAGGAGTTGAATTCTATGGTCTGTTAAACAAGATAGCAAGGCTGAGCTGTAGGGTCTTTCAACATGATAGAAGCTGTTATAGGGGTTTCAACATGAGAGATGCTAAACCAATGAATCCTTCAGCGTGTCAGGGGGCTAACTTATAGGATTTTGACATGACAGGAAATTTACAGTGGTGTTCACTCCACAAGACAGGGGCTGAACTGCAGCGTCGCTCAACATAATACAGACTTTTGGACTGTAGGGTTCTCTCAATAAGAAAAAGTTTGAAAGTTTGATAAAAATAATAAGAAAGTGAAACATACTGCTGTAAGTGAAAATCTACCCAGATGGGCTGTGGAGGATATCATGGGTCCTTGGCTGATATCAATATGATCACCAACACGATACAGGTTTATACTATCTCCGGAACTTGATTGAGATGCAATGCTGGGAATCTGCTGCAATTTGAATCTGAAAATAAAGTTGTCATTTCTCATATACATTTTGCATCAAGGTTTCAATTTCAGCTTTGGCTTTGTTTTCAGAAATATATATACGTTTGTCGTAATTATATCTATAACTCAGCATACAAAATACTCAGCCCTTTAGCATTTAAACTGGCCATATCCGGCCAAAATATTCTACTAGCTTTATGTTCAAACTGGCCAGATCTGGTCTAAGCAATCGTGTCATTGATATTTGCAAAGCTACAAGATCAGGCATGACTAATTCAAATGGATGTGAATAAATAAGCATTACATTTAACCCTTTAGCATTCAAATTATTCTGTCAAATTTAAAGCTTATGTATTCACACCATGTAAAATTAATCCTGCATCATTTCATGGCTTTGAGATTTCAATGATGTGATTGTTTATTTTTAAAATGACACAATAAGGTAGCTATGAATGACCATATCTGACTAGTTTGAACATAAAATAGGTAGAATATTTTGGCCGGATATGGCCAGTTTAAACACTAAAGGGTTAACAGAGTAAACTGAATACTAAACGGTTAATTGTGGTCAAGTCTTTTTGTTAGCCAGACAGACTGTGAGGCAAGCAAAGTAAGCAACCTTGCTCTAAAACACTCCATACACGGAGTGCAGCCTATATTTGAATTCATCACTATGAGACTAACAACACCATTCAACCTCATATTACAAATGTGTGTGTGTGTATCTACACGTACGCATATGTACACATAAGAGGTTAAGAAATCTACTTCACAACCACATGGTTTTGGGTTCAGTCTCAAAGTGTGACACCTTGAACAAGTGACTTCTACTATAGCACCAGGGTGACTAGTGTGTTGGTAGACAAAAACCAACAGAATAACTCCCATCCAGACACAACACAACTTCTGGAAAACACAGACACTATCCATACATCATACAACAGCCACACGCTCTCACACGCACACTTCTTCTCCTTCTTCTTACAGCAGGAGTGGCTGTGTGGTAAGTAGCTTGCTTACCAACCACATGGTTCCGGGTTCAGTCCCACTGTGTGGTACCTTGGGCAAGTGTCTTCTACTATAGCCTCAGCCCGACCAAAGCCTTGTGAGTGGATTTGGTAGACAGAAACTGAAAGAAGCCCGTCGTATATATGTATATATATATGTGTGTTTGTGTGTCTGTGTTTGTCTCCCTAGCATTGCTTGACAACCGATGCTGGTGTGTTTATGTCCCCGTCACTTAGCGGTTCGGCAAAAGAGCCCGATAGAATAAGTACTGGGCTTACAAAGAATAAGTCCCGGGGTCGAGTTGCTCGATTAAAGGTGGTACCCCAGCATGGCCACAGTCAAATGACTGAAACAAGTAAAAGAGAGAGAGTATTCACCCGGCGTGGGTTGAGCTGGCTTCATTCACCCTCAATGCTGCATCTCTCACAGATGCCAACCAGGCCTGGCGATTTGAGGCTAACGACCGCGTGATCTGCAACCACTCCTTATTCCAGCGGCGAACGCCGTAGATACACACACAAGGTATATATTTCTTTACTACCCACAAGGGGCTAAACATAGAGGGGACAAACAAGGACAGACAAAGGGATTAAGTCGATTACATCGACCCCAGTGCGTAACTGGTACTTAATTTATCGACCCCGAAAGGATGAAAGGCAAAGTCGACCTCGGAACGTAACAACAGACGAAATACTGCTACGAATTTCGCCCGGCGTGCTAACGTTTCTACCACCTCGCCGCCTAGTCACACACAAGGTATAGATAGACAAAAATGTACTACTAGCTAGAAGTAAATAAAGTTACGAACCTGTTGTGTTGAAACATTTCTCTTGCTGTCTGTTCGTTGACTGTTAGAGGTTCAAACCTGTAATCCTGGTATTGGAGCTTAGAACCAATAGAGCTGAGGGCATATAATTCTCTCTGCAGATAAATAAAAGATCTGTACTGTAGTGGTGGTGGTGTTAGTGGTGAGGGTGTTAGTGGTGTAGTATGCTTGGTAGTGTACATCAAGTTATCACAACATAAGATTTTACATACATAGGCACAGGAGTGGCTGTGTGGTAAGTAGCTTGCTAACCAACCACATGGTTCCGGGTTCAGTCCCACTGCGTGGCATCTTGGGAAAGTGTCTTCTGCTATAGCCCCGGGCCGACCAATGCCTTGTAAGTGGATTTGGTAGACGGAAACTGAAAGAAGCCTGTCGTATATATGTGTATATATATATATATATATATATATATATGTATATATGTGTGTGTGTGTGTGTGTGTGTGTGTGTGTGTGTGTGTGTTTGTGTGTCTGTGTTTGTCCCCCTAGCATTGCTTGACAACCGATGCTGGTGTGTTTACGTCCCCGTAACTTAGTGGTTCGGCAAAAGAGACCGATAGAATAAATACTGGGCTTACAAAGAATAAATCCCAGGGTTGATTTTTCTCGACTAAAGGCGGTACTCCAGCATGGCCGCAGTCAAATGACTGAAACAAGTAAAAGAGTAAAGAGTAGAGTATACTTATGCAAATCAGTTTACCAAATCCCTTGTCAACGTCAACAACAGTAAGAACAAGATCTTACTTAGCCACAACATAATATATAATATTACGGCTATGACACACGTAGACATCCTAGACTGTATCTTCATCGTTATTATTTAGCATCAGCTTTATATGCTGGCATGGGTTAGATGGGTTAAACTGAAACTGGTAAGCCACACCAGGTTCCAATCTGGTTTGGCACGGTTTCTATGGCTGGGTACCCTTCCTAATGCCAACCACTCCGAGAGAGTAATGGGAAGGTGGCGAGCTGGCAGAAACCTTAGCAAACCAGGTGAAATGGTTGGCGGTATTTCGTCTGCCATTACATTCCGAGTTCAAATTCCGCTGAGGTCGACCTTGCCTTTCATCCTTTCGGGGTCGATAAATTAAGTACCAGTTATGCACTGGGGTCAATGTAATCGACTTAATCCGTTTGTCTGTCCTTGTTTGTCCCCTCTATGTTTAGCCCCTTGTGGGCAATAAAGAAATAAGAGTGTAATGGGTGCTATTCCTATGACACTGGCATTGGCCATGACTATGATTTCACTTACATATCTAAGACAACAGAGCTATAACATACATAGACGTCTTAGATTATGACCCTGCTTACCTTACCTACCTCAACCAAGTCAATACATGTTCAGTGATGTTGCTCTGATACAACGAGTCGAGGCATCACTCCGCCAACATCATGTCTTAGTAAACTCTTGCTATTCCTGATCTCTGCACCATCAATTCACAGCAATCAGTCATCATCATCAACATCATCATCTAATGTCCATTGTCCATGCTGGCATGGGTTGGACGGTTTGACCAGGGCTGGTAAGCTGGAAGGCCACATCAGACTCCAGTCTGATTTGGCATGGTTTTCTATGGCTGGATGCCCTTCCTAACACTAACTACTCCAAGAATATAATGGGTGCTTTCAAGTGCGACCGGCACCTATAACTTGATATTAATGTCTTTTACAGTTCCATGCCACAGCTACCCACTGTTTCTGTGAGCTACTCCTTGCCACTGGTACTCACTAAATCTTCTACGTAGACACCTAATCTGTTAGAAATAGCAGCTAAATTCTGTTGGCCCAAAAACTAACATTTCAAATAAACTCGGATACACTGGTTAATGTAGTTCTACACTGAATTCCTTGGAGAAAAAAAGACATGATGGTCATGACTGGGTTGTTATTGATTAATAATCAGCTGATTGAGCTGATCTATACATAATACCTATTTCTTTAAACAAATATATGCCTATGTATGTATGTATGTATGTATATATAAATGTATGCCAGTAAATATACACACACACACAAAGTATATACAGACACATGTGGATATATTTTGTGTGGTGTGTGTGTGTGTAAAGATAGAGATGATGTCGGAGACATACCAACGTTGGCTTCCAGTTCGGTAAATTCAGGTCAGCATCATATACAAAACTGCCACTTTTCACTGCAGACAAAGAACAATGTTGTTAATTACAGCAACGAGGTGGAAGATGTTGGAAGTGGGAGAAGAAGAGCAAATGTGAAGTATTGATTAAAATATATACACACATAATGTGTTTGTGTTGAGTGCATGTATATGTGTGTGTGTGTGTATATGTATATATATATATATGTGTGTGTGTGTGTGTATATATATGTATATATATGTGCGTATGTATGTATATATGTGTATGTATGTATGTATGTATGTGTGTATATATATATATAATGTATATATTATATGTGTGTAATATATATTGATAATATATAATATATGATATATATATATATATGTATATATATATAAAATTATATTTGGAGAGGCAGACAGTCGCATATATTTATGTACACACACACACATATATATATATATATAGAGAGAGAGAGAGAGAGATGTGTGTGTGTTTATGCTTTTACATGCATACATACAAATATGCATATGTATATATTATATATATATGACATGCGTTGTTGAGAACAGTGTATGGCCACTCAGTAAAAATGTAAATCAAATACGTTGTTAGTCAATAACCAGCACACAAAGAGTTTGTTTGAAATGTAGAAAGTCTATGCAGAGTCTGTCCCACTTTCTCTCGTTAATTGTGTACCCTGAACTGGTACACCATGTGCCACATGTGAGACAAATAAAAGAGACACATGTTAGGAAAGGTAGGGGGTGTAAAACCCAAATAAGTCATTGCTGATTCCGCCTATCGTTGCACTCCGCATTTGTGAGGGGGTGCTGAAAAGTTCCTGGCTTTAAAGAGGCCCATATACCTATTTCTTTATTACCCACAAGGGGCTAAACACAGAGGGGACAAACAAGGACAGACATAGGAATTAAGTCGATTACATTGACCCCAGTGCGTAACAGGTACTTAATTTATCGACCCCGAAAGGATGAAAGGCAAAGTCGACCTCGACGAAATTTGAACTCACAACGTAACGGCAGATGAAATACCTATTTCTTTAATACACACAAGGGGCCAAACACAGAGGGGACAAACAAGGACAGACATAGGTATTAAGTCGATTACATCGACCCCAGTGCGTAGCTGGTACTTAATTTATCGACCCCGAAAGGATGAAAGGCAAAGTCGACCTCGGCTGAATTTGAACTCACAACGTAACGGCAGATGAAATACCGCTAGGCATTTGGACCGGCGTGTTAACGTTTCTGCCAGGTCACTGTCTTATAAAGGATTTAGGGCCAGAGTAAAATCGAGAACTATGGTTAATAAATTGCCATATACCTACATACTTACACACAACGTAGGCGTAGGAGTGGCTGTGTGGTAAGTAGCTTGCTTACCAACAACATGGTTCCGGGTTCAGTCTCACTGCGTGGCACCTTGGGCGAGTGTCTTCTACTATAGCCTCGGGCCGACCAAAGCCTTGTGAGTGGATTTGGTAGACGGAAACTGAAAGAAGCCCGTCGTATATATGTATATATATATATATATATATGTGTGTGTGTGTGTGTGTATATGTTTGTATATCTGTGTTTGTCCCCCCAGCTTCGCTTGACAACCGGTGCTGGTGTGTTTATGTCCCCGTAACTTAGCGGTTCAGCAAAAGAGACCGATAGAATAAGTACTAGGCTTACAAAGAATAAGTTCTGGGGTCGATTTGCTCGACTAAAGGCGGTGCTCCAGCATGGCCGCAGTCAAATGACTGAAACAAGTAAAAACAAAAACAAAACAACCATATATCCATACACATATACAGAGACACATACATACACACACATGCATATATACATACAGAGACACATTCATAACACACATTTAGTGTTGACGTAAATAAATATTTGACTTCGGGTATGAAGGAAGAACAAAAGGTCAACAACTCGAATTGTACAAAAAGCCCCACGATGGGGTTATTCAATCTATAAAGGATTTAGGGCCAGAGTAAAATCGAGAACTATGGTTAATAAATTGCCATTTCAAGGCTTTACTGACCACAGGCAGGTTAAAAGTGAAGGTTGGTATTTAAAGTTAACACTCACCATTAGGGGATGGAAAGCGGCACAGCTCCACATGGCACTCATCTTTAAATGCTGACATTAAAACGTAACCCAGTATAAAAGAGCAGGACCTCCAAAATGCCTGAAAATATATAAATTACATTTGATAACTGTGACTGATATCAGACACACACACACATCTATATATATAAAACTCTAGTTGTGTGAGTGTCTGTCCCCTTCGATTTAGATTCCTAACTCCTCCCACATTTTGCGGTGCAGTTTAACCAAATTCGGGTATCTTATAGTCGTGATTCATATCGAGCCCGTCTGAGTATTAGCGCGCGTCTACGATGAGTCTACGATTTTAAAAAATAATTAACATCATTTTTTATTCCATTTTAATGCATAATTTTTCGTGTGTCGATGGCAGCGGAGTTGGCGTCCATGGTCACACCTGCACTGTTTGCTTCTCCCCCTTCCCTCCTCGTGAAGCTGTGGGGAAGGGAGTGTAAAGAAATCAACGTCGTAATGCGTTGTCAAGGAGACCAGCGTTCTTTTAGAACAACGACTTCATGGCTTGAAGACCAAAAACAGAAATGGCTAAGAAAGCCCGAATTGGCATCTAAAGGGAAGTAACTCTCTAAAAATGCTTATATAGTTATTTCCCTTAAAACCGAGCAACGCCGGGCGATACTGCTAGTATTATATAAACAGACAAACACACTGTATAAACACATGCATACAGATGAAAAAACACAAACACATACACAACACTGGGGTCAAGGAGGGAGCCACTATACAGCCATTTGACCCGCTAAAAATTTCAACCAAATCTACCTCAATTCCACTGAACCTTGTTAAAAACAAAGGAAGGGAATATTAGATAACGTAATCCTAGATACAGTTTTACTGAATAACAGATGGGATGGACACACCTGGAATGTCTTTGATCATAGAAATGGTGGACCAGAGCTGAGTTGAAGTGACTTGGATATATCATGTGTGAGTGAAACATGGAACGATCATACCTGGAATGTCTTCATTCATGGATAAACACACACATCAATATATAATCTAAACAAACACACATGAATGTGTGTATTTATTATAGTCTGAACATCAGCATCATTTTTACATTGGCTTCCAATGCTGGCATGGGAAGGACGTTTTGAGAGGATCCAACAAGGACTGGGTTTTGCTCCAGTGTTTCAGTTTTTGCATGGTTTCTATGGCTAGATGCCTTTCCTAATACCAGTCACTTTACAGAGTGTACTGGGTGCTTTTACATGACACCAGCACTAGTGAGGTGATCTTGTAATTTGCAAGACCAAAGATTAGAGAGTTCCTTTGACTGAGATGGAAGATAAGAGATATTCTTTTCTACTCTAGGCATAAGGCCCAAAATTTTTTGGGAGGGCACCAGTTCATTAGATCAACCCCAGTACACAACTGGCACTTAATTTATTGATTCCGACAGGATGAAAGGCAAAGTCGACCTCGGCGGAATTTGAACTCAGAACCTAAAGACAGACAAAATACTGCTAAGCATCTGGGTCAGAGTGCTAACATTTCTGCCAGTTCGCTGCCTTGGATAAGAGATATTGTAGTCACTTCTTGCAAGATGTTGAGAGATTGAAGTATGATGGGAAGTATAGAAGTGTAGTTTATTGTTCTGGAAAAGACTTGTGGTAACCTTGCATTTTACATCTCTGTGGGTGAAGGTGGCTGCTGTGGTGCCACAAAGAGAGATAAATATAGTGGTGATGAGGTACCAGAACGTACCCTTATGGTGACATGTCCAGGAAGGTGAATAAAGGAAAGCATACAGACAGAAGTCAGGAAGTACAGGTAAAGTAGTAAGAGGGTGGGAGCGAGAGGTACATAAACACATGGGGTAGAGGTAAGTCAGGTGTACATAGAAGAAAAGGGCAGCGAGCTGGCAGAATCGTTAGCACGCCGGGCGAAATGCGTAGCCGTATTTCGTCTGCCTTTACATTCTAAGTTCAAATTCCGCCGAGGTTGACTTTGCCTTTCATCCTTTCGGGGTCGATAAATTAAGTACCAGTTACGCACTGGGGGTCGATGTAATTGACTTAATCTGTTTGCCTGTCCTTGTTTGTCCCCTCTGTGTTTAGCCCCTTGTGGGTAGTAAAGAAATAAGGTGTACATAGAAGATGAATGCTGTGAATGATGAACAGGGGTGGGAGTGGTAAATATGAGTTGTGGGGAGGTATGATGATAAAAATGAGGGTAGATGTCAAATGGGAGAAGCTTGGAGGAAGGGAATTGGTGAGTAGTAGCACAGATATGGCACAGAAGAACAGGTTCTGCTTTCATTTCTTACAACAGCAGCAGAATACAGTGGGTAGGAGAGTGATGGAAGGATGAGCGATAAGGAGATAAGGGTCGGGGGTTAAAGGTCGTAAGCATGTCGGGGAGATGAAAGATGGATATAAACAAGGGTGGAAACGGTCGAATGGTAAGAACAAAGGATGAATGTCAATAGGAAGTGGCTCAAGAGAGGGCTGCAGTTATCCATGTTTCGGGAAGAAAGGAAGAAGCAGCAGTTGTAGACTCTTTAGGAACATTGGGGGAAGGATCCAGTTGTTTGCATATACACTATGCCTTCAGAACCTCGGCTATGACCATATATGGTGTTGGGGTAGAATAAAAACTCAATAAACCCACTGCTAGTTTCAACAATGAGTATTCTGATTGCTCAATCAACAGAACTATTTACTCATTGCATTTATGTGTCCAAGTGGTTGAGTATTCCAAAAACATTTGTATCATTAACATAATTTTCAGACAGGTGGCACATAAAAAGCACCCACTACACTCACGGAGTGGTTGGCGTTAGGAAGGGCATCCAGCTGTAGAAACCTCGCCAGATCAGACTGGAGCCTGGTGCAGCCTCCTGGCTTCCCAGATCCCCGGTCGAACCGTCCAACCCATGCTAGCATGGAGAACGGACGTTAAACGATGATGATGATGATGAATCAGTTGTGAAAGTGTTTGATGACGGTGGCCCTTTTAATCCCAGCAACACATCCGTTTACCCAGTGTCACACACAGCAACTGCTTGACCTTATCTTCAGCAGATGGGACACTTAGACATACACAAGACAGACTAGAACACATTTACGACCAAAAGTAATTCGCTACACAGCATGTCTGTACCACACTACACTCTGCTGTATAACCATCACACTGTGTCACAACAACACAACATTAATCAACCTGCCACAGCACAATATTAGATCTCTATTTTATGTACCCTGTTTACATTAGTCCGAGGCAATGACTAGTGACCGGGACCTTTGGAAATATGCTGTGCTTGAAAAGACTCGGCAAGCCAACTGAGACCATAACCTCGTGGCCTATGCCAGGGGTGTAACCAGCCCACTTATGCATACCTTTCCTTCATTGGACACTAAGCTCTTCTTGCAAAGACCTGTTGAGGCAAGTGAAATTGAAATCAAATTCGATGACTGGCATCCATGCTAGTGGAGTGCTAATAGTACCATCCGAGCATGATCGTTGCCAGAGCAACAAACTGGCTTCCGTGCCAGTGGCACGTAAAACACCCACTACACTCTCAGAGTGATAGGCGTAAGGAAGGGCATCCAACTGTAGAAACTCTGCCAGATCAGATTGGAGCCTGGTGCAGCTATCTGGTTCGCCAGTCCTCAGTTAATCGTCCAACCCATGCTAGCATGGAAAGCAGACGTTAAATGATGATGATGATGATGATGAAACTGGTATCCTCATCTTGATTATTGCTTTCGCTACATTTTGGCTGTGTATGCACCAGCCGTCTTCAGGTGTCTTGTGATTCACCTTCGTGTCTTGCCTGGGACCGAACTTAGAAACTTTGAGGTGACTGCACTGCAGTAACCAACACCTTTATCTACTATGCTATACCTGTAGACAGTGACAGAGTGAATTTTTAAGGTAGCATAGTGGATAAGGCACTGGTTAATACAAAGCAGTCACCGAGAGGTTCTGAGTTCACTCCCAGACAAGGGACTAAGGTGAGCCACCAGAAGAAGGCTGGAGCATACACAGCCAAAACATAGGGAAAGCAACGATTAAGATGAGGGCACCAGTCGGACTAATGCAAACAGGATACATAACAGATCTAATATTGTGTTGTGGTGGTGTTGTTATGACACAGTGTAAAAATTCCACATCTCAGAAATATAGAATTGTATAAGATCTTTAGTGTAGAACAACAATCTTTTCTACTATAGGCACAAGGCCTGAAATTTTGGGGGAAGGGCTAAGTCGATTACATTGACCCCAGGTATTCCACTGGTACTTAATTTATCAATTCCAAAAGGATGACAGGCAAAGTCAACTTTGGTAGAATTTGAACTCAGAACATCAAGACGGATGAAATGCCACTTAGCATTTTGCCTAGCATGCTAACGATTCTGCCAGCTCGTTGCCTTAGAGTAGAACAACAACAACAACAACAATATATTGAAGTACTTACTCTGTTGACTTCATGACAGTCGTCCTGTTTGAAATGAAGGAAGCTGAGTTGACAGTCTTCAACAAGAGGTCGATGCATGTCCCATAACTGACCATTAACACATGCCACTACTGACCGCTTCATTAACAACTCTGTTATGTCTGTTGGCAGAACATAAAACAAATTTAGAAGAAAAGCTTAATATATGTATACATATGTATGTAAATGTGTGTATATATATATATATATATAAATGTGGAAAAAAAGTCAAGGTAGAAAATGCTAAAGTAATTTTATAAAAAACATTTCAGTACCGGTTTCAGTCATTGAGACTCTTTCAACTGTAAGTATGGAAAACAATTAAATTTTGGAAAAATTAAATACTCTTTTTTACTTGTTTCAGTCATTTGACTGCGGCCATGCTGGAGCACCGCCTTTAGTCGAGCAAAATCGACCCCCGGGACTTATTCTTTGTAAGCCCAGTACTTATTCTATCGGTCTCTTTTGCCGAACCGCTAAGTGACGGGGACGTAAACACACCAGCATCGGTTGTCAAGCAATGCTAGGGGGTCAAACACAGACACACACACACACACACATATATATATATATACATATATACGACAGGCTTCTTTCAGTTTCCGTCTACCAAATCCACTCACAAGGCATTGGTCGGCCCGGGGCTATAGCAGAAGACACTTGCCCAAGATACCACGCAGTGGGACTGAACCCGGAACCATGTGGTTGGTAAGCAAGCTACTTACCACACAGCCACTCCTGCACCTATGAAAACTTTTTAAAAAGAATATTTGCATAGTATTCAAATGCAAGGGGCATTTTCCTTGTTTCTGCCTGTCTCTGTCTCTCTTGTTTACTCTTGTAACCCACAAGAGTAAACAAGAGAGACAAGGAAAATGCCCCTTGTATTTGAATATATGCAAATATTCTTTTAAAAAAATTAACATTTAATTTTTCCAAAATTTAATTGTTTTCCATACTTACAGTTGAAAAAGTCTCAATGACTGAAACCGGTACTGAAATGTTTTTTATAAAATTATTTTAGCATTTTCTACTTGACTTTTTTCCACAGATATATATATATATATATATATATATATAATATATATATATATATATATCAACTCATGTGTTTCGTTCCTTTTCAACCTTCTACACACACACAACCACACACATTATATATATATATATATATCAAATCATGTGTTCCTTTTCAACCTTCTACACCACACACACACACACACATATATATGAGAAAAAATGTATAGTAAATACACAAACGAAAATGAAAAGTAAAAAAGTAATGTCTACTGTGTGCACAATCAGACAAAAGACAAACACAGAAGGTCCCTAATTCTTCATCAGTTATCAACCAGATGGTATTACTCAGTTTTGCAACATTAATGATAAGACTGAGATGCTTCCCATGCTGGTGGTGCCTGCAAAAGTTGTGGAGAATATAGGGTTGAGAGCAAACAATACATGGATAACAAGCGATACTGAAGTGGACATATGAAAGTGAGTAAATGTAATTGAACATGATGGACGAAGGACAAAGAGGAGATAAATAAGAAACGAATAGAATACAGCTTCAGGGCAAAAAGAATATGAATCATGGCTTATGCTCAGAGGGCAATCATGTATATATATATATATATATATATATACATATATATATATATATATATCATCATCATCGTTTAGCAGCCGCTTTCCATGCTAGCATGGGTTGGACGGTTCATCTGGGGTCTGGGAAGCCAGAAGGCTGCACCAGGCCCAGTCTGATCTGGCAGTGTTTCTACGGCTGGATGCCCTTCCTAACGCCAACCACTCCGTGAGTGTAGTGGGTGCTTTTCACGTGCCACCAGCACAGGTGCCAGACGAGGCTGGCAAACGGCCATGATCGGATGGTGCTTTTTACATGCCACCGGCACACACACACATGTGCATATGTGTTCATCATCATCATCAGCAACATCACTTAACGTCTGTCTTCCATGCTAGCATGGGTCTAACTATTTATAAGTATATATCTATCTATCTATCTATACACACACACACATACATCTCCATCCATCTTCATTACCTATTTCTGTGAGTGATGTTGGGAGTAGAGTCCTCTGGAGTGTTAAGCAAAGTTAACCAAAGCCATGGATGTTATGGAACCATCTCACGAGCTGTATCCTTAGTTCTTCTACTGGTGCGTCTTGCTCGTAAAATCTGCCCTGCATTTCTTTCCTTAGCCTAACCACGCATACACAGCACTGGAAGTCTAACCTCTAAATATATGATACACTGGCACTTTGTTGTTTAAAATGACAATTGTTCCAGTTGATCTCATCAATGGAACAGCCTGCTTCATCATCATCATCATCATCATCATCGTTTAATGTCCGTTCTCCATGCTAGCATGGGTTGGACGGTTTGACCGGGGATCTGGGAAGCCAGAAGGCTGCACCAGGCTCCAGCTGGATGCCCTTCCTAACGCCAACCACTCCGTGAGTGTAGTGGGTGCTTTTTACGTGCCACCTGCACAGGTGCCAGGCGAGGCTGGCAATGGCCATGATCGGATTGGTGCATTTTACGTGCCACTGGCACGGAAGCCAGTCTAGGCGGCGCTGGCATCGGCCACATTCAGATGGTGCTTTTTACGTGCCACCGGCACAGGGATCACAACTGCAGTTTCCATTGATTTTGATGTTGGTGTAGTCGTCGGATGAGGTTTAGATTTCGACTTCGCTTGCCTCAACAGGTCATTGTGTGTCCGTGCAAGTGGCTGAGTACTCCACAGACACACATACCTTTAACATAGATTCTCAGGGATTCAGCATGACAAAAATGAGTTTTACCTCTAAATACACAAACACATATATGCTACAGTGTAGAGGTGACCCTTTAGTTCTACAACAGACAACCTCCCTAGTGTTGATAGTGTGATAAGATGCCACTCATCATCATCATCATCATCGTTTAACGTCCGTTCTCCATGCTAGCATGGGTTGGACGGTTCGACCGGGGATCTGGGAAGCCAGAAGGCTGCACCAGGCTCCAGTCTGATCTGGCAGTGTTTCTACAGCTGGATGCCCTTCCTAACGCCAACCACTCCGTGAGTGTAGTGGATGCGTTTTACGTGCCACCTACACAGGTTCAATCGTGGAGCTTAGGTGTTTTGCTCATAAACACACACATCGCCCGGTCTGAGATTCGAAACCGCGATCCCTCGACCGCGAGTCCGCTGCTCTAACCACTAGGCCATGCGCCTCCTCTGAGCATAAAAATCACGAAATACACAACAGCACTGAAGGTCAGTTTTCTCTGTTGGCATGTGATGTAGAGAACATCAATGCCACCCCAGAAAAACAGATGTAACATTACGATGATGACCATATATAGAAATAACAGTCACATGATGATGATGAGAGTGTGGACAAGCAGATCAAGAGAATGTTGAGTGACTGAATCTGATAGGTTGCTGGTTTTAATCTAGCTATCAGTACTGAAGTGCTAATTCCACGATCAAGACACTTAGCTCCCAAATACCTAAGTCCATCTGGCTGTAAATATGTAGTATAAGGTTTCTTTAGCTTGAAGTGTTGAGTTGAAGCTAATGTGATATAGAACTACCCTTGGATAGTTGCCAGTTACTTGTGTGTGACATTCTCAAAAGCTGTGTGTTCAATCTAAATACACAAGGACACACTAGCAGTAGATTTGGACATGTAACCTTTATCCATCTTTTTGGAAGCCCTCCGTCGGTTACGACGACGAGGGTTCCGGTTGATCCAAATCAACGGAACAGCCTGCTCATGAAATTAACGTGTAAGTGCCTGAGCACTCCACAGACACGTGTACCCTTAACGTAGTTCTCGGGGATATTCAGCGTGAAACAGAGAGTGACAAGGCCGGCCCTTTGAAATACAGGTACAACAGAAACAGGAAGTAAGAGTGAGAGAAAGTTGTGGTGAAAGAGTACAGCAGGGATCACCACCACCCCCTGCCGGAGACTCATGGAGCTTTAGGTGTTTTCGCTCAATAAACACTCACAACGCCCGGTCTGGGAATCGAAACTGCGATCCTACGACCGCGAGTCCGCTGCCCTAACCACTGGGCCATTGCGCATCCACCTTTATCCATCTATCTGACATGATAGAAGGTCAACAGTGAAAACCAAGAGGTCGTTGTTAAATCTACCTACATAGAAGAGACGTAGGACTTCTTGAAGGGGGAGGTTAAAAAGAAAGACTACTTACGCATGGCACAATTAAAGGGTGTTGACAGACCCTTGTTCATGATTAGGGTACAATCTTCAGGAGCACCCACATGTTCCACTCGGATCTTCTCAATCCTTTGGAAAAAAGACAGCTGCCGTTTCTTCTCCTCATCAAACAATTCATTTTGTCTCTTCCGGATCTCAGCTGGGCTCTTCTTTTGGGAGCAGTAGGTCTGATAGCCTGAAATAAGACATATTTAGGGATCTCAGAACTGGAATGACACAAGGAACAGGACTGGTATTATTATTATTATTATTATTATTATTATAATAATAATAATAATAATAATAATAATAATAATAATAATAATAATAATATAATAATAATAATAATAATAATAATAATAATAATAATAATAATAATAATAATAATAATTGTGTACAGTGCTCAGGTGCACTACAACTCATCTAAAGTGTATATATAATCAGGTGTAGTTTCGGTGGATTTCGGAAAGCATGAGGGCCTTAAAGGATGCAGTGTCATGGCAGGCAGTTTATTCCATGCTTCAGCAACTCTGAGCGTGAAAAAATGTTTCCGAAAGTCATGGGAGCTGTGTTGTTATTGACTTTGTAGGCATGTCCACGTGTGTTAGACACATGGAGATCAAAAAGGTGTTCAGTGTTGTTGTTGGTGAGGTGGTTGATAACTTTGTGGGTGTTTACCAAGGGAAACAAGGCGCTCAGAATATGGTATTAAACAAGGGGGAAAGGAAAGGGTGTGGCAGTGTATCAGAATGTGAGTGGAGATGGGGAATATATGGTGTAGGAGGGATGGGTCTGATGTAGCACTGCAGCCTTCACCACTTCAAACTAAGTCTTCCTTGGTTTTCCTCATCAGTGGGTCCCATTTACTTGGAGTGGAAGCACATGGCCTAGTGGTTAGAGCAGCAGACTCGCAGTTGAGGGATTGCAGGTTCGAATCTCAGACCGGGCGATGTGTGCTTATGAGTGAAACACCTAAGCTCCACGCGGCTCCGGCAGAAGGTAATGGCGAACTTCTGCTGACTCTTTCGCCAAAACCTTCTATCACTCTTTCCTCCTGCATCTTGCAGCTCACCTGCGACGGATCGGCGTCCCGTCCAGGTGGGGAACCTATACGCCAAGGAAACCGGGAAACCGGCCCTTATGAGCCAGGCATGGCTCGAGAAGGGACAAACTTACTTGGAGTGTTCAGTACTTTCTTGTGCAACAGTTATCAGGTGCCCATTACAATGTAGCCTTCTCTCATCTACACCTGATTCTTCACATATTACAGTTTTTCTCTCAGCTCATTGTACTCTGGTGTTCAGGTACACTAACATTACACAGGCATGGCTGTGTAACAAGAAGTTTGCTTCCCAACCACATGGTTCCAGGTTCAGTCCCACTGCATGGCTTCGGCAAGTGTCTTCTACTAAAGAGATAGAATAAGGTAAAAGAAAAAAAAAAGGACTGGGGTCAATTTGTTGACTAAAAACTCTTCAAGGTAGTGTCCCAGTATGGTCACAGTCCAATGACTGAAACAGGTAAGAAGTAAAAGGTATCCATCGAAGTATGCTGCTTTTGCAATCAAGGCTTTTGTCTCATTACCATGCATTATTGCAGTTGTATAACAAGGGTCTACTAGGAGTGGCTGTGTGGTAAGTAGCTTGCTAACCAACCACATGGTTCCGGGTTCAGTCCCACTGCGTGGCATCTTGGGCAAGTGTCTTCTGCTATAGCCCCGGGCCGACCAATGCCTTGTGAGTGGATTTGGTAGACGGAAACTGAAAGAAGCCTGTCGTATATATATACGTATATGACTGAAACGAGTAAAAGAGTAAAGAGTATCTGCTCTTCACTCTGAGGAGAAGGTGTTTGTAGTCAAATGAGGTAATATTCACTCGGAGCCTGTCCTCGTCCATTTATACTTCAGCTACTATACTTTCTGAACAGCTGCTTTCCCCTGATGAAGATCAAACAGGATGTCCAGTTGAGTTTGATGATAAGCTCCTTGAGGCATTACTCGAAGAAAATCCTGCATTATCAGTTGAAGAATTGGCAATAAAGCTTAGTTCAAACCATACAACTTGGAAAATGGGTGCCTCATGAACTGTCCGTAAGCAACCGCAAACCCCAAGTTGATATCTGCTCTTCTCTCCATTCTCGCAAACTCACTTCACCCTTTTTGGATAAACTTATGACTGGTGACGAAAAATGGATCTTCTATTGAAATGTTAAACATCATAAACAGTGACTTGGTAAAAGGGAAAAAGCTCAACCACAATCAAGAAGGGAACTTCATGGGAAAAAGGTTCTTCTCTCTATCTGGTGTGATTGCAAAGGAGTAATTCACTTTGAATTGTTACCAACTAATGCAACAGTCAATGCTCAAGTCTACTGTCAGTAATTAGAGTGTTTGAACCAAGCTTTGAAGGAAAAAAGACCCACTTTAGTGAATCAGAAAGGAATGATGTTTCATCAGGACAATGCGCGATCCCACACTGCAATGATCACATCACAGAAGATTGATGAGCTTGGTTGGGAAAAAATTCCTCATCCACCTTATTCTCCCAACCTTGCTCCTTCAGACTACCATTTGTTTCGTAGTTTACAGAATCATTTGTGGGGACATAACTTTTGCAAGCCAGGAGGAAGTCGAAACTGACATTTCAGAGTTTTTCACTCTGAAGCCAAAAGAGTTTTACATTGATGGGATTAAAAAGCTTGTAAATAGATGGAAAGTACATTGATGATTAAATTTCAATTAAATATAACATTTGATCACGTGTTTTCTTTATTCAAAATTTGGACAGAACTTATGGGATGACCTGATATATAGGTGTGTATAAAACAGACACACACACACAATAGGCGTCTGTACAGTTTCTGTCTAGTATTTTCACTAAAAAGGCATGGGTCAGTGTGAAGCTATAATAAAAGACATTTGTCCAGGGTGCCACACAGTGGAATAGAACCCGAGACCTCAAGGACCTGAAGTGAATTTCATAGCCACACAGCTACATATGCACCTATATTATAATTAATTAGTCATGGTTTCCTTCTATTGAATCAAAATGAATGAGCTAGAAAACACCCATATTAATATTGATGGATGGCTGAGAAAGGAACTATTCATATACTCCCACACTATTTATCCACCTTTATGTTGCTAATGTCTGGAATGTACAGATATTCACTGGTAACATGTCAATATCTTCTCAGAAGAAGTGGTTTGCCCGCCACGCCCGGCCTCCGTGCCGGTGGCACGTAAAAAGTACCATCCGATCGTGGTCGTTTGCCAGCCTTGCCTGGCCTCCGTGCTGGTGGCATGTAAAAAGCACCATCCGATTGTGGCCGTTTGCCAGCCTTGCCTGGCCTCCGTGCTGGTGGCATGTAAAAAGCACCATCCGATTGTGGCCGTTTGCCAGCCTTGCCTGGCCTCCGTGCTGGTGGCATGTAAAAAGCACCATCCGATTGTGGCCGTTTGCCAGCCTTGCCTGGCCTTTGTGCTGGTGGCATGTAAAAAGCACCATCCGATCGTGGCCGTTTGCCAGCCTTGCCTGGCCTCCGTGCTGGTGGCATGTAAAAAGCACCATCCGATTGTGGCCGTTGCCAGCCTTGCCTGGCCTCCGTGCTGGTGGCATGTAAAAAGCACCATCCGATTGTGGCCGTTTGCCAGCCTTGCCTGGCCTCCGTGCTGGTGGCATGTAAAAAGCACCATCCGATTGTGGCCGTTTGCCAGCCTTGCCTGGCCTCCGTGCTGGTGGCATGTAAAAAGCACCATCCGATTGTGGCCGTTTGCCAGCCTTGCCTGGCCTTTGTGCTGGTGGCATGTAAAAAGCACCATCACATTGTGCCGTTGCCAGCTTGCCTAGCCTCCGTGCTGGTGGCATGTAAAAAGCACCATCCGATTGTGGCCGTTTGCCAGCCTTGCCTGGCCTCCGTGCGGTGGCATGTAAAAAGCACCATCCGATTGTGGCCGTTTGCCAGCCTTGCCTGGCCTTTGTGCTGGTGGCATGAAAAGCCCATCCAATTGTGGCGTTTGCCAGCCTGCCTGGCCTCCGTGCTGGTGGCATGTAAAAAGCACCATCCGATTGTGGCCGTTTGCCAGCCTTGCCTGGCCTCCGTGCTGGTGGCATGTAAAAAGCACCATCCGATTGTGCCGTTTGCCCCTGCCTGGCCTCCGTGCGGTGGCATGTAAAAAGCACCATCGATTGGGCCGTTTTGCCAGCCTTGCCTGGCCTCCGTGCTGGGGCATGTAAAAAGCACCATCCGATTGTGGCCGTTTGCCAGCCTTGCCTGGCCTCCGTGCTGGTGGCATGTGAAAAGCACCATCCGATTTGGCCGTTTGCCAGAAGCTTGGCTAGCCGTGCACACCTGAAAAAGCCACCTCTGCTCCGGTGTTGCATGTCACCAAGCACCATCCGATTGTGGCCGTTTGCCAGCCTTGCCTGGCCTTTGTGCTGGTGGCATGTAAAAAACACCATCCGCTCGATCCGTGCTGTTTGCCAGCCTTGCCTGGCGCTCCGTGCTGGTGGCATGTAAAAAGCACCATCCGATTGTGGCCGTTTGCCAGCCTTGCCTGGCCTCCGTGCTGGTGGCATGTAAAAAGCACATCCGATTGTGGCCGTTTGCCAGCCTTGCCTGGCCTCCGTGCTGGTGGCATGTAAAAAGCACCATCCGATCGTGGCCGTTTGCCAGCCTTGCCTGGCCTCCGTGCTGGTGGCATGTAAAAAGCACCATCCGATTGTGGCCGTTTGCCAGCCTTGCCTGGCCCCTGCTGGTGGCATGTAAAAAGCACCATCCGATTGTGGCCGTTTGCCAGCCTTGCCTGGCTCCTCGTGCTGGTGGCATGTAAAAAGCACCATCCGATTGTGGCCGTTGCCAGCCTTGCCTGGCCTCCGTGCTGTGGCATGTAAAAAGCACCATCCGATTGTGGCCGTTTCCAGCCTTGCCTGGCCTCCGTGCTGGTGGCATGTAAAAAGCACCATCCGATTGTGGCCGTTTGCCAGCCTTGCCTGGCCTTTGTGCTGGTGCATGTAAAAAGCACATCCGATCGTGGCCGTTTGCCACCTTGTGGGCCTCCGTGCTGGTGGCATGTAAAAAGCACCATCCGATGTGGCCGTTTGCCAGCCTTGCCTGGCCTCCGTGCTGGTGGCATGTAAAAAGCACCATCCGATTGTGGCCGTTTGCCAGCCTTGCCTGGCCTCCGTGCTGGTGGCATGTAAAAAGCACCATCCAATTGTGTGCCGTTTGCCAGCCTTGCCTGGCCTCCGTGCTGGTGGCATGTAAAAAGCACCATCCGATTGTGGCCGTTTGCCAGCCTTGCCTGGCCTCCGTGCTGGTGGCATGTAAAAAGCACCATCCAATTGTGGCCGTTTGCCAGCCTTGCCTGGCCTCCGTGCTGGTGGCATGTAAAAAGCACCATCCGATTGTGGCCGTTTGCCAGCCTTGCCTGGCCTCCGTGCTGGTGGCATGTAAAAAGCACCATCCGATTGTGGCCGTTTGCCAGCCTTGCCTGGCCTCCGTGCTGGTGGCATGTAAAAAGCACCATCCGATCGTGGCCGTTTGCCAGCCTTGCCTGGCCTCCGTGCTGGTGGCATGTAAAAAGCACCATCCGATCGTGGTCGTTTGCCAGCCTTGCCTGGCCTCCGTGCTGGTGGCATGTAAAAAGCACCATCCGATTGTGGCTGTTTGCCAGCCTTGCCTGGCCTCCGTGCTGGTGGCATGTAAAAAGCACCATCCGATTGTGGCCGTTTGCCAGCCTTGCCTGGCCTTTGTGCTGGTGGCATGTAAAAAGCACCATCCGATTGTGGCCGTTTGCCAGCCTTGCCTGGCCTTTGTGCTGGTGGCATGTAAAAAGCACCATCCAATTGTGGCCGTTTGCCAGCCTCGTCTGGCACCTGTGCCGGTGGCACATAAAAAGCACCCACTACACTCACAGAGCGGTTGGCGTTAGGAACGGCATCTAGCTGTAGAAACATTGCCAGATCAGACTGGGCCTGGTGCAGCCTTCTGGCTTCCCAGACCCCGGTCATGCCGTCCAACCCATGCTAGCATGGAAAGCGGATGCTAAACGATGATGATGATGATGATGAATTACAAATGGGATAACAGGATACATTCCTGAAGTCTTTATTCAACAGTTAAAGGAATTCTTTAGCGCTTGCAGCTCACTTCTTCACAAAAAGTTCCTGGTTTTGGGTAAAAGAAAACACAGGAGGATCAGTTAATTATGATTTTATTCAACATAATCCCCTCTCAGATTCACACATTTATTGTGATGGCCCTTCAGTTTTTTGTAAACCCTGTAAAAGAACTTGGAAAGTTGGACCATCAATCAAGCCTTTTGTGATACCCTTAACCCTTTAGTGTTTAAACCGGCCACATCTGGCCCAGATATTCTACATGTTTTATATTCAAACTGGCGATATCTAGCCTCTCACACCTAACCTACATTGATATTCTAAAAATAAATAATCACATCATTGAAACCTCAAAGCTATAAGATAATGCGTGATTAATTCAAAACAATTTGAGTGAAAAAGTATTACATTTAACAGAGTAATCTGAACACTAAAGAGTTAAAGTCAGGAACTATTCAGCACCCCCTTGCATAGTCAGTTAGTATTTTCATGGCAAATACTAACACATATTGAGCTTGTTAGGTACTATCTGATGGTCCATCTGTGTGCAAGAGTTCCATGGGAACTTTACAAAAGGCTCCAATACTGGGGTTAACAGTGTCGACTTACACCCTTCTCTCAAAATTGTTAGAGCATTAGGAAAATGCCCTACAGTATTTGTTCCAGCTCTTTACATTTTGAGTTCAAATCCTGCCAAGGTCGTCTTTGACTTCCATCCCTTTGGAATTGATGAAATAAAGTACCAGGACTGATGGTATCAACTAACTCCCTCCCTTCAAAATTACTGGCCTTTAACCAAAACATGAAACATTGAAGTCAACTTTACCTTTCATCCTTTCGGGGTTGATAAATTAAGTACCACTTAAGTACTGGGGTCAATGTAATCGACTATTCCCCTCCCCTAAATTTCAGGCCTTGCACCTATAACAGAAAGGATTATTATTATTACTCTTAGTAATATTATCATCACCATTTCACTTGCTCTGGTTAATTCTGTAAGAGCAGAAAACAATCTGTTGTCAAAGGTCTCACAGGGTCTCTTAACATCCAAGTATCAGTCTCCAATTTCTTACTTTCCCCAATAAAGCAGTTTTCTGAGTATGTCAATCCCAATTTCTCCAACAACTTTCTCAATCTTATTATTATTATTACCCGGCAGGACAAGCGAGACCATAACCCGGGTTGTGCCAGTCCACTTATGCAAACCTTTCCTTCTGGGGACACAAAACTCTACTTGTGAAGACCTGTTGAGGGAAGTGAAAATCGAAATCGATCAACATCAATGGAAATTGCAGCTGTGATACCAGTGCCGGTGGCACGTAAGAGAACCATCCGAACGTGGCCGTTGCCAGCGCTGCCCAGACTGGCCTCGTGCCGGTGGCACATAAAATGCACCATCCGATCGTGGCCATTTGCCAGCCTCGTCTGGCACCTGTGCCGGTGCCATGTAAAAAGCACCCACTACACTCACGGAGTGGTTGGTGTTAGGAAGGGCATCCAGCCGTAGAAACATTGCCAGATCAGACTGGGCCTGGTGCAGCCTTCTGGCTTCCCAGACCCCAGTTGAACCGTCCAACCCATGCTAGCATGGAAAGCGGACGCTAAACGATGATGATGATTATTATTATTATTATTATTATTATTATTAGAAGCAACTAATTTTATCAATATAATAAACAGCTTTATTATAAAGCATGATGGAAAATGACATAATGGCAGCAGATTGGCAGAATTGGTAGAGTGGTTCACAAAATGTTTTGTGATGTTTAGGTGTGTCATTTTAAATTCTGATGTCAAATTCCAGTCATACAATGGCAGAAGCGTTACATCAACAGACAAAATGCTTAGTGGCATTTCTTTACCCTCTTTACATTTTGAGTTCAAATGCCAAGACTGACTTTGCCTTTCATCCTTTTAGGGTCTATGTAATGGCTCCTCCACTCACCTCAAAACAGCTAGCCTTGTGAGAAAAAACAGAAGGGAAAATTTAACTGTACCTTATAATATTAACTGTAATGTCCCTTGGTAAACTTTTGTCCTTAAGCCAATGAGAGAAACCAGATTAACACACCAGCATCGGTTGTCAAGCAATGCTAGGGGGACAAACACAGACACACACACATATACACATATATATATACATATATATATATATAAGTTTAACAATTAAGGATAATCTCTTAATAAGGGATCTTAACAAGAAATTATCGGGTAGTTAGCGTGAAAACCTCATAAAAAGAAAAGAATTCGAAAATAATTTTTTTCCTTTTGAACAAATTAATTATATCTATATGTATAGAGGGCATTATTACACATAAATGCCTCACACTAGGAGGGACAAAGTCATTACTACCAAAATTATACTAATTAGTATAATTTTGGTAGTAATGACTTTGTCCCTCTTAGTGTGAGGCATTTATGTGTAATAATGCCCTCTATACAATATATATATATATATATATATATATATATATATATATACATATATATATATACATATATATATACATGTATATATACATATATATATATATATATATATACGACAGGCTTCTTTCAGTTTCCGCCTACCAAATCCACTCACAAGGCATTGGTCAGCCCGGGGCTATAGCAGAAGACACTTGCCCAAGATGCCACGCAGTGGGACTGAACCCGGAACCATGTGGTTGGTTAGCAAGCTACTTACCACACGGCCACTGCTGCACCTATTACTACTGCTACTATTATTATTATTATAATAATAAAGGCAGCAAGCTAGCAAAATTGTTAGAAGGTGGTGAGCTGGCAGAAACGTTACCATGCCGGGTGAAATGCTTAGCAGTATTTTGTCTGCCGCTACGTTCTGAGTTCAAATTCTGCTGAGGTCGACTTTGCCTTTCATCCTTTCGGGGTCGATTAAATAAGTACCAGTTATGCACTGGATCAATGTAATCGACTTAATCTGTCTGTCTGTCCTTATTAGTCTCCTCTGTGTTTAGCACCTTGTGGGTAGTAAAGAAATAGGTATTTCATCTGCCGTTACGTTCTGAGTTCAAATTCCACCAAGGTCGACTTTGCCTTTCATCTTTTTGGGGTCAATAAATTAAGTACCAGATATGCACTAGGGTTGATATAATCGACTTAATCCATTTGTCTATCCTTGTTTGTCCCCTCTATGTGTAGCTCCTTGTGGGCAATAAAGAAATAAGAATTGTTAGCAGGCGCAGGAGTAAGTAGCTTGCTAACCAACCACATGGTTCTGGGTTCAGTCCCACTGCGTGGCATCTTGGGCAACTGTCTTCTGCTATAGCCCCGGGCCGACCAATGCCTTGTGAGTGGATTTGGTAGACGGAAACTGAAAGAAGCCTGTCGTATATATGTATATATATATATATACATATGTGTGTGTATGTGTTTGTGTGTCTGTGTTTGTACCCCTAGCATTGCTTGACAACCGATGCTGATGTGTTTACATCCCCGTCACTTAGCGGTTCGGCAAAAGAGACCGATAGAATAAGTACTGGGCTTACAAAGAATAAGTCCCGGGGTCGATTTGCTCAACTAAAGGCGCTGCTCCAGCATGGCACAGTCAAATGACTGAAACAAGTAAAAGAGTATACTGGACAAAATGCTTAGAAGTATTTTGTCTGTCTTTATGTTCTGAGTTCAAATTCTACCGAGGTCAACTTTGCTTTTCATCCTTTTGGGGTTGATAAAATAAGTATTGCTGGCCTTGTGACAATATTTGAAACCATTATTATTGTTATTGAGATAAAATGTCAAGGTAAACATTATATCTGATCCCTTTGATGACATAAATAATAGTTCCTTCAGTTGTTGTTCAGTCTCAGGTCCAACCTTGATCTAGCCGACCTATGATCAAATGACATGCCAGCCACGACCATCCCATATTTTTTCCAGGCATTATGTGTCTAGATCACATAATTCAATGTGTTCTTCCTCTTTTTTTAAGATGGTAGAGATGCTAGAAAGTGTAGCCAGATCTTTCAGAGAGATTTTGCTGCTATTTTTAACAGGTTAAGTGATAATTTAGAACAGACACAGGCAAACCTTTTTCGAGAAGTCTCATCATCCGTTCAAGGTAATTCTTTGTTCGGTATGCTATTTAGAAAGTCCTACGAGCCACAGTTTGACCGTTTCTAAATCTGGGGATGCCCCCATTGAACAGTGAGGGGAGGGAGCAGTGCCGTCCAGTGCATCCCGTTAGCGATAGGAATGGATAGAAGTGGGACAGGAGAATCTGCGATCCGGTTTCGATTCCCGGCAGTGTTTCTGACTTGCATTTACATCACTATCCTCACTGAAAAAGGCATTAACACTTCATAGTCAAAGTACCCCGTCCTCTTCATTCGCTTATAAACAAGAATAACCATAAATAATCTTCGTTGTTACCTCATTGTCTAAACTGAACAACGTTCTGTCGAAAGACAACGAAAATAACGAACTATCAAATCACATTTGCTAACAATCATCACTGATATAATTATTATTATTGTATCTACAATATTCAATCAATATATATACTCACGAGAGAAACTGCTCCATGCAGAGAGCCATCGTAGAGGTCGTCTGTTAACACACAGAGCAGCCATTGAACACATGCAAGTATAGCACGCCACTTGCCGGTGCCACCTAACAAACCGTTCCTTCTAATAATAAGGCCGCTCTTAATATATTCACATTCTTACCCAGGTATTTCTTTAATGCTTTAATGTTTTTCGAAGTCTTGAGTTTTGCATCTACCGCTGCTCACTTCAGTCGTTAGTCTAAAGCATTATCAGGTACTACTAGCGAACAGTGGTCCCGGCGCTCGCTCGCGCATCCGCGCTAGCTAGTCGTGAATAGTCGATCCTGGATCTTTTCCTTTTGAACGGCACTTTGTGACATTATTTCTAGGTAACTAAAAAGTTTTAAACTTCGTATACTGGTAGAATGTGTTTATAAAACATCATTTTCTCTTTGTTTTATTGAGAAAATTCTATAGTTTGTAAGATATTTCGTCTGAAATTTCGAGCATTTCGGCAATTTTAACCAATCGATTACCTCCATTGAGCTAAAATCATTTGCTGCGTCTAAAACTGAGACAACGTCCTGTCACTAACCCTAAACCTCACCCTAACCCTAATTTTTTTTTCTTAATTGTTAAATTAATTTAATTGTTACGCGTGTAAAAAAAAACGAAAGCAATGGAAAATAATTTAAACAATTAACGTGTTTTATTTACTTTGCTAGGTAGTCGTTGTAGGATCGACTAGTCACGACTAGCTAGCGGGGATGCCAGAGTACGCGGGTGCGCGCACGGGACCACTGTTCGCTAGTAGTACCGCATTATCAGAGAATATTTGAGAAAAAAGAAAACAGGTTTCATGTAAATTCGGAATCACGCATAAAAAAACATATTGGTCAAACTAAAGGGTTTAACCTGAGCATTAAAAAAAAAAGGGGAAAAAAGAACGGAGGGTGGGGTGGGGTGGAGGACTCGAAAAATTCACATCAGGAATGTTCCGAATCGTCTCCCCACAGTCAAAAAAAGATTTTTGGTGATCCTTCGGTATAGGTACCGGAAGTACCGGAAGTGGTTTTGTTTACATTTCTGAAGATAGCAGAAACCCTTTTCTCCCACCATTAACCCTAACCCTAACCCTTACACAAACCCTAATCCTAACCCTAACCCTAACCCACCCACCCCATATATCTTTATATATAAAAGTGAAGTTGTGTGTCTGTTTCCTACGATTTAGATTCCTAACTACTCCCACATTTTGCGGTGCAGTTTAACCAAAACCGGGTATCTTATAGTCGTGATTCATATCGAGCCCTTCTGGGTATTAGCGCACGTCTACGATGAGTGTACGATTTTTAAAATAATTTACCATAATTTTTTCCCATTTTAATGCATATTTTTTAAATATAAGGGAAGTAACTCTCTAAAAATGTCTACGATGAGTCAACGATTTAAAAAAATTTACTATCATTTGTTTTCCATTTTTAATGCATTTTTTGCTATTTTTTGGCTATAACTCTCTAAAAATGCTTTATAGTTATTTCCCTTACAAACCCGAGCAACGCCGGGCGATACTGCTAGTATATATATAAAATAAAACACTTTCTTGAAATGTATCCGGTACCTATACTGAAGTTATGCCAGATTTTTATTAGTGAAATAGGTGTACAACAACGTGTAGTAAACGAATATGAAAAAAAAAATGCACGCTGGTGAATGTGGGGTGTATATGTATACACACACGTCTGTGTGGTTTGCATGCAATGTACATATATAGAGAGTCAGCTAGAAATAATTTTATATAAATAAATATATATACACATACACGCACACACACATATATGTATGGATATATATATATGAGTGTGTATATACATATATATGTGTGTGTATATATATATATATGTATATATGCATACATACACACATATATATATATGTATATTTGTGTATATATATATGTGTGTGTGTGCATATATATATATATATATATATATATATATATATATATATATATATATATATATGTATATATATATATATATATATATATATTATATATATATATATATATATATATAATATATATATACATAAATATATATATATATATAAGGTTCAGTCCTCAGCCCCCTCCTATTTATCATAGTCCTCCAGGCAATAACGGAGGAATTCAAGACAGGATGCCCCTGGTAGCTCCTCTATGCTGATGACCTTGCTCTAATTGCTGCGACACTATCAGAACTAGAGGAGAAATTTCAAGTGTGGAGACAAGGATTAGAATTGAAGGGCCTAAGAGTCAACCTAGCAAAGTCCTAATAAGTAGGAAGGCAGGCAAACCACAAATCCCTTCGGGTAGATGGCCGTGCTCGATCTGTAGTAGAGGCGTAGGTAGAAACTCTATAAGATGTACCCAGTGTAAGCTATGGACACATAAGAGGTGCAGTATATCAAAGGAAGGCTAACTGGGAAGATAGTTTTTGTATGTGGCAGATGCTCGGGAGGGATAAACACTGAAAATGTGCAGAGAACGACTTCTGCCACTTTCCAGGGAGAAAAACCAGACATAGTTGATAGCTTCCGTTATCTAGGTGACCAAGTCAGTAGCGAAGGAGGGTGCGCTGAAAGTGTAGCTGCTAGAATAAGAATGGCTTGGGCAAAGTTCAGAGAGCTCTTACCTCTGCTGGTGACAAAGGGCCTCTCGCTCAGAGTAAAAGGTAGACTGCATGATGCATGTGTATGAACAGCCATGCTACACGGCAGTGAAACATGGGCTGTGACTGCAGAGGACATGCGTAAGCTCGCAAGGATGATCTTATGGATGTGTAATGTCAGTGTGCCTACTCAACAGAGTATTAAAATTAAAATCCTCTAAAAGCTTATCAAAATTTTCATCAAATCTATATAGGGACAGGGGGCCTGTAGAGTCTATATAAGCCCCCTGGTCCAATATAGTGTATATAGGCCCGCTGGGCCTATACACATTATATGGGCCCCTGGGCCTATATACACTATGTAGGATCATGTGCCTATATAGTATATATAAACACTATACACTATATAAGCCCTTGGCCTATATAATGTATATAGGTAAAAGGGCCTTTATAATGTAGGCCCCCTGGTCCAATGTACTCTATAGGCCCCCTGGACCTGTATACATTATATAGGCTCTGAGTCCATATACATTATATAGGCCCATGGGCCTATATACATTATATAGGAACCTGGGCCTATATTCACTATTTAGTGTATATTGGCCCACGGTGACTGTATAGCCTATATAGGCCCAGCAGGGCCTATATTGAGTGACCCTATATAGTTTCTGAAAAAAATATGGGCCTATATTGCAACTTCTGCAGCTGTATAGGATTTGGATGAAAATTTTCAAAACAAATTTCAATTGATTTCCTTGAAATTTCTGAAAAACATATATATGACCCCAGGTCCTATTTAGGCTATTTAGCCACCCCCACCCGGTACTATATAACCAGGGTCCTATGCAATCTATATAGGCCCCTACTCGCCCTGTATAGTTTATATTGTCACCCGTGGGAAAATAGCTTATATATATTTCTTCACTACCCACAAGGGGTTAAACACAGAGGAGACAAACAAGGACAGACAAAGGGATTAAGTCGATTACATCGACCCCAGTGCATAACTGGTACTTAATTTATCGACCCCGGAAGGATGAGAGATAAAGTCGACCTCAGTGGAATTTGAACTCAGAACGTAACGGCAGATGAAATACGGCAACGCATTTCGCCCGGCGTGCTAACGTTTCTGCCAGCTCGCAGATTCTAGGAACACCTGGGCTTATATTGCAACTTATTCACCTGTATAGGGTTTTGAAAAACTTTTAGAGGATTTTGAAGAAAATTTTGATAAACTTTTCAAAAGAATTTGATGAAAATTTTGAAAAACATTTCAATGGAATTTGATGAAAA
This sequence comes from Octopus sinensis, assembly GCF_006345805.1. Taxonomy (NCBI): domain Eukaryota; kingdom Metazoa; phylum Mollusca; class Cephalopoda; order Octopoda; family Octopodidae; genus Octopus; species Octopus sinensis. Next base: position 47,678,405 of record NC_043014.1, on the reverse strand, counting down.
TTTTCAAAATTTTCCCAAGTGTTCCATGGAAACTCTGAAAAAACTTTTGTGTAGAGTTTAATGAAAATTTTGAAAAAACTTTTCAGTGTTTGACGAAATTTTTTTCAAAATTTTCATTGAATTTCTTTTGAAAAGTTTTTCAAAATTTTCATCAAATTCCTTTGAAATGTTAAAAACTTTCATCAAATTCTTTTGAAAAGTTTATCAAAATTTTCTCCCAAATCTTCTAAAAGCTTTTCAAAATTTTCATCAAATCTATATAGGGACAGGGGGCCTGTAGAGTCTATATAAGCCCCCTGGTCCAATGGAATTTGATGAAGATTTTCAAAATTTTCCAAAGTGTTCCATGGAAACTCTGAAAAAACTTTTGTGTAGAGTTTGATGAAAATTTTGAAAAAACTTTTCAGTGTTTGACGAAATTTTTTTCAAAATTTTCATTGAATTCTTTTGAAAAGTTTTTCAAAATTTTCATCAAATTCCTTTGAAATGTTAAAAACTTTCATCAAATTCTTTTGAAAAGTTTATCAAAATTTTCTCCCAAATCCTCTAAAAGCTTATCAAAATTTTCATCAAATCTATATAGGGACAGGGGGCCTGTAGAGTCTATATAAGCCCCCTGATCCAATATAGTGAATATAGGACCGCTGGGCCTATACACATTATATAGGCCTACACTATGTAGGATCCTGTGCCTATATAGTATATATAAACACAGGCTTTTGAATCGCATTATAATTCTAAAGGAATTTGAATTGCACTATAATTCAAGAGGAATTTGAAGATTTTCGGCAATTTTTCACTGGCTAAGACCAGCCTCAGATTGTCCAACGATACGACCTCTTTGAAAATCTGACAGTTCTGCTGAATTTTTTGTGCGTGGCATGGTTACTCTTTGCAGATGATGTTTAATATAATGGCACCTTGTAAATTCTATACCGCCGAAAACATATTAAGATGCTTAGATCAGAAATTTTGAAAATTAAAGGTGTCTATTTACTTCCTGCATGTCTGTGTACAATTCACTAATGACAGCTAATTCAACATTACCGTCGTATGTTCCACCTCTACTCATGTATGCTTGGTATTCCTGCATTGTACCATTAGGAATAAAAGAATGAAAATATTTCCATTGTGCTTTTGAGCAAGTGTGACATAGCTCTGAATATTATCATCACCTATGACTTTATTAAAGGAGTGAATTTATTAGACTTGGAGAATATAGTAATATTGACGTGAAATGAAGTCTCTCTTGGACTGATTCATGACTGCTGCATCACATCTCATTTAAAAGGCTATGCATTTGCAATCCATAAACAGGAGATTCCTACGAAATACCTAATCAGAAAAAGATACTGTGAAGCCCTTCGAGTTCCAAGATGCAATCGTAAATGTAGATTATGTCATATTTCTTTGGAAAACTTCACACATGTGATTAGCAGCTGCCCCAAAATGTCATTAAGTTACTATCATCATCATCATCATCATCATCGTTTAACGTCCGTTCTCCATGCTAGCATGGGTTGGACGGTTCGACCGGGGATCTGGGAAGCCAGAAGGCTGCACCAGGCTCCAGTCTGATCTGGCAGTGTTTCTACAGCTTGATGCCCTTCCTAACGCCAACCACTCCGTGAGTGTAGTGGGTGCTTTTACGTGCCACCTGCACAGGTGCCAGGCGAGGCTGGCAATGGCCACGGTCGGATTGGTGTATTTTATGTGCCACCGGCACGGAAGCCAGTCGAGGCGGCGCTGGCATCGGCCACGAGTCGGATAGTGTTTTTTATGTACCACCAGACCAGGGATCCTAAAAACAATGTACAATGCCATTCGGAGATAAAACTGTCCTGGAATAAAGATAGAGACACCCCACTCCTGTTATTGAATACGTAGACAAATACCAGCACTAGGGATATGGTTGGAACAGTCGCAGCGAAATATATGTGAAGTGTTAACATATCAGGCTGTATATTGTTGGGGACAGACAAGAAAAAGTTATGTACCGTCAGCTGTCCTGCTGGTGTGAATATCCCTGAAAATCAAAGGAAAAGGAGATAAATATGAACAACTGCTTCGAAACCCACAACTTCTATATTCGGATTACAAATTTACATCGATAGGTGCAGGAGTGGCTGTGTGGTAAGTAGCTTGCTAACCAACCACATGGTTCTGGGTTCAGACCCACTGCGTGGCATCTTGGGCAAGTGTCTTCTGCTATAGCCCTGGGCCGACCAATGCCTTGTGAGTGGATTTGGTAGACGGAAACTGAAAGAAGCCTGTCGTATATATATATATATGTGTGTGTGTGTGTGTGTGTGTATGTTTGTGTGTCTGTGTTTGTCCCCCTAGCATTGCTTGACAACCGATGCTGGTGTGTTTACGTCCCTGTCACTTAGCGGTTCGGCAAAAGAGACCAATAGAATAAGTACTGGGCTTACAAAGAATAAGTCCCGGGGTCGATTTGCTCGACTAGAGGCGGTGCTCCAGCATGGCCGCAGTCAAATGACTGAAACAAGTAAAAGAATAAAAGAGAGTAAAGAGATACCCATAATAATTGGAGCATTTGTTTCCGTATGTAAATAATACCTAACTGTCAGGATGGATAAGCTTGGGTTTCCATAAAAAGGAATCAAGCAGGTGGTTCATGCATTCCAAATGCAAACTGTAATCGCAACAATAAATCTATGCAAGACTTTTCTCAAATTTAAAATGCTCCTCATCTATATTCCAAAGATGGAGATTTGTATCTTTGTTAGAAATCAGCTCATACTTCAGAAGAAGAATTTATATAATTATATACAGAAGAGACATACATATGTACGTTACTGACATGATGACGATGGCCGTCCACTCGTGACCGAGGAAGACCATTGCCGACCTTCAGGAACATTGTGCGCTCTAGGACTAACTTATATTTTGCATTTGCGGCTCCGTTGGTGGCTAATGAGCCCTGCTCTTGACAAGCATACACGACTGCAAACATTGCAGACGAAGCTTTCCCCATTCACTATACAAGCCGTGCGCTTTCGTGCAGCTCGTTTAAGTTCTTCATGCTGGATACGTGCTCTCTCAAAAGTGTTGATCCTCATCCTTAACCTGCTTCCTCCATCTGTGGCGATGACAGGCATTGTTCTCCCAGTCAGTGTCCTGCATATCACAGGCCTTTAATGAGGACTTGACACAGTCCTTAAATCACAGCCTTGGTTTCTGCCGGAGTCTCCTTCCATTCACAAGTTCTCCATAGAGCATCTGCTTAGGAATCCTTCTATCCTCCATTCTAATAAGGTGTCCAGTCCAACGCAACCGGTGCTTGTGCACCATCGCCTCAATACTCAACATACATACATACATACATACATACATACATAATGACTGGTCACTCGTTAGACAGGCATGATCATAGCCGACAGCTTGACTTATAACTCATTGTACCCACGAACTTAAGATCGACTTTGACCCATGAAACCATGGAGAGACTAATAGAGTTCTCCACCAAGTCTACAAACAAAATCCATGTTTTCGGCCTGACAGGTAGGCCTCTCACGTGGAAGATCATTATGGGTATTTAAATATCCTGTGTGTCCGGATTGGCTCTTGCAGACTTTGCCGTATAACTCACAAACCAACAAACAGAGGAAGAGACAATTCTAATTCCTCTCCATTGTGGATGCTTCATTTATTCTTTGCACAGCTTATTGTCTTTATAAGCAACGAGCAGTATCGCCCGGCGTTGCTCGGGTTTGTAAGGGAAATAACTATATAAGCATTTTTAGAGACTTACTTCCCTTATAGATGCCAATTCGGGCTTTCTTAGCCATTTCTGTTTTGGTGTCTTCAAGCCATGAAGTCGTTCTAAAAGAACGCTGGTCTCCTTGACAACGCTTTACGACGTTGATTTCCTTTACACTCCCTTCCCCACAGCTTCACGAGGGAGGGAAGAAGGGGGAGAAGCAAACACAGGTGCAGCTGTGACCATGGACGCCAACTCCGCCGCCATCGACACACGAAAAATTATGCATTAAAATGGAATAAAAAATTATGTTAAATTATTTTTAAAATCGTAGACTCATCGTAGACGCGCGCTAATACTCAGATGGGCTCGATATGAATCACGACTATAAGATACCCGAATTTGGTTAAACTGCACCGCAAAATGTGGGAGTAGTTAGGAATCTAAATCGAAGGGGACAGACACTCACACAACTAGAGTTTTATATATATAGATTAGAGACATCCTGCGTATTTTTTCTTCACTTGTTTCTCTCTCCAATAATGTAACCACATATTTCTCAGGGACAGATAGCGTGCTTGGAGAACTGAAACATGCCGTGCTACTTTTCAAAACCCAGATTTCCACTTCGATCCTGAATGTATAGAAACACTGCCAAAATTCCAAATGAATTTTAAGGAGTTAGTATTAAAATCTTTAATAAAGGAGATTGAAAGTTTTGTGAAAATGGTCATAGAATAACATTGCTGTACGCCATTGCAAGAATCGATCGAAAACATCTTCAGATCGTCGCAGACGTTGTTGTTCTTGTATCTCGATGAAGGTTTTGCTCTTTCTTATGTCACAATCGACAGGATTTTCTATTCAAAAGAACTGCAAAAAAACCCCCCAGGAAATAACAGAATTGAGCCTTCCTTAAAACAAAATAGTTTAAGAGGAAACAATTTGTAACATACCCTCAAATAACCGACCATTCTAAACTCAAAAACTAAAAGAAAAGTTTTCAGAAAAATATACAGAAAGCAGGATACAGTAATAGCAATCATACTCACGACCAATGCTTCTTTAATGATGTGCAGTTTTAAGTGGCAGGTAAATGCTAAGCACGCTTCATTTTGTTTTCTACCTGGAGTTCTGTTTCGGAATGTGTGGAACAGTTGCCTTAAATATGCATTACCTTATAGTTGTGGTTCAGGCCAGCAGAAACACAGGGAGCTTTTGCTTGCAAAACAAAATAATTTTTAAACTTTTGTAATGTGATATCAATGGTTATCCAAAGTTCCTTGTGGGCACAATAAACCTCAGGAAACAGTCAAACTGCTAAAAGCTCTGAGACATAATATTTTGCCAATGGCCAGCAACTTTTATCCAGTATAGAAGAATGGTGTTCGGATGATTTAAACTTTGTTGATGATTCTTCCTGCTCAGTTGTCAATGTTCTTCTGGCTGCACATTTCTAAAACAATGCTCTCTCATCTGCATATTAAACCCACCAAGGACTTTTATTTTTACTTGAAACTAATTATTCAAACTCTTCAATACTTTTACGGCTGCTTCCTTGTCCACTGAATACCTTTCATCATACACTACACGAAACATTAAGTTACGTCGACCTTTGAAACTCTGCAGCCAACCACCACTATAATGACACTTATATTTTAGTTTAAGTATTTTGTGAGTCTAGAAGGTTTGTTTCTTCAATTTTAGATCTGCATACAACTCATCACCTTCCCTTATACGTATCCTATGAGATCAAATTCATCAGAAATTCATCTGATTTCCATTTTTTTTTCATCTTTCATTGTTTTCTTCTTATACATCTGTTTCTTTGAATAATTTTAAGGAAAACAACAATAAAACACAACTGTATACTTTTATTTTTATTTTATTTTAATTTTTATTGTCAATTGTGGAAGATCCAGTGCTGTTACAGGCATATTGTAGACACAATGCTATTAAATTTCTTTTCAAATCTTTGAATTTATATTTAATGAAAAATGTCTGATATTTTCAGTTTATGAAATGAAATAAATTTCCTTTATTTATTGGGAAAATGGCTGGGGTTAGACATGAACGAGATATTATAAGAAAGAGGAGAACAAATTGGAATGGCTTGTTTGTGTTTGTAAGTAATGTTAACCAAGTGATGCTGCATTGAGTTTATGCTAAATGTTGGAACAATGGTATCAGGTTTCATGTCTGTTTGGCAACCTAGTTTACACACATCGATGCACTTGAAAATACATTTGTCAATCTGTAGTGAAATATGTTGACCAGTGAATTGATGATATTAGAAGTCATTGAGAGGAATCTGTGGGTGTGTATGTGTTTATGTGAAATTGCTAAGGTTAATAAAATGTATGTATGTATATATATATATATATATATATAATAAAATATTAGGGAATAAATCCAAACTTACAGGGAAAAATCAGATTTAGGATTGAATCCAATTTTATAGTAAAATATTATATTATATTAAATTAGAGATAAAACCACTATTAGGCAAATCATACAATGAAAAACTTAAGCCTATACATAAGATTAATTAATTTATATTATTTAAATATATATCAAAATTATTAAAAAAGATAATTAATATAACACTACGATCGTTTCATGGCTGTTCAATTCTTAAAATTTTCGAGTTACAGTCATTCTTCAGGTGGTTTACATATTTAACTTGGCGAGGTTTAATCAATGATTTGCCTAATAGTGGTTTTATCTCTAATTTAATATATATATATATATATATATATATATATATATTATTTCTTTACTACCCACAAGGGGCTAAACACAGAGGGGACAAACAAGGACAGACAAACGGATTAAGTCGATTACATCGACCCCAGTGGGTAACTGGTACTTATTTAATCGACCCCGAAAGGATGAAAGGCAAAGTCGACCTCGGCGGAATTTGAACTCAGGACGTAACGGCAGACGAAATACGGCTACGCATTTCGCCCGACGTGCTAACGTTTCTGCCAGCTCGCCGCCTATATATATACATTAAACCCTCCTTCTTTCCTTCTTTCCTGAGCATCCAATAATACTATATTTGTTCCACGTCCTTGCAATGTTGTGTTTTTTTGTGCTTTCTTGTTTGGATTAACTTTATATATATATATATATATATATATATACGGAAAAAAATCAAAGTAGAAAATGCTAAAATAATTATATAAAAAACATTTCATTACCGGTTTCAGTCATTGGGAATTTTTCAACTGTAAGTATGGAAAACAATTAAATTTTGAAAAAATTATATGAAAAGTACTTTAAAAGAATATTTGCATAGTATTCAAATACAAGGGACATTTTCCGTGTTTCTGCCTGTCTCTGTCTCTCTTGTTTACTCTTGGGAGTTCAAGGTCATAGTAAATTCTTGACAGAGAAAAAGAAGAAGGAGGAGGAGGAAGAAATAATATGGGAGTGCTATGATCCTAGTAGGATGTTAAATGGTATTGTGCCCAGAAAGTGGATTGTTGTGGATGGTAGTTGTGATTGAATCCTCGTGATATCTCTTTTGAATGTATTACTCTTTTACTCTTTTACTTGTTTCAGTCATTTGACTGCGGCCATGCTGGAGCACCGCCTTTAATCGAGCAACTCGACCCCGGGACTTATTCTTTTGTAAGCCCAGTACTTATTCTATCGGTCTCTTTTGCTGAACCGCTAAGTGACGGGGACGTAAACACACCAGCATCGGTTGTCAAGCAATGCTAGGGGGACAAACACACACATACATATATATACATATATACGACAAGGCATTGGTCGGCTCGGGGCTATAGCAGAAGACACTTGCCCAAGATGCCACGCAGTGGGACTGAACCCGGAACCATGTGGTTGGTAGGCAAGCTACTTACCACACAGCCACTCCTGCGCCTATTGTTTATAATATTTTCGTAGGTGTTATTCTAAACAGCAGTAGTAGTAAAGTAAGGAAGGAGGTGGCGGAGAGGAAGAGGAAGACGAAGAAGAAGAAAGAGACAGAATAATAAGAGAATGCAGGATGTTAGGATAGTAGTAGGATGTTAAAATTGTCAAGTGATCACTTTTAGGTCACTTGACCATTCAACATCCTACTACTATCATAGCACTCACGCATTATTTTCTTCTTTAAGTAAAAACGTTTTAATACATAACTAATGTGGTTTGGTTAGTGGAATGTTTACATGTTTTTATGGGAAGTGCAGGGAAGTAACGAGGGTCTGATGATAAGTTTATACGTATTTCCCCTGTGATGTTTATTACATCGATTTCTTTTATGCCCCTTTAACTGAAAGGTACAACTCTTCCACATATGGCTACCCTGTTGAAAGACTTTGCTGCCTCAGTTATTTGCTTGTGTCCCAGAAAAGGCAAACAATTTACAAGGGCCAAATATGCCATTCAGTTCTTTAGTGCTTTCATAATAAAATAGTATTAAAGTTTATCATCAAGACCTGTCACCGATGTTAAGTTACATCTGATGTAGAACCACCACAGCAGCAGTAACTCTTAGATAGGACATTGCCAAAATACAGACACATGAAATGATCTGCACACTAATGAACACGAACTAATATAGTCTGCAAAGGAAACTAAAACTATTCATCTCTCTCTCTCTCTCTCTCTCTCTCTCTCTCTCTCTCTCTCCACATTGCCATTTAAATTGAGGAAAACTTTTTAAATGTTTTGGAATTTCTGGCTTCATGTTTCCTGATAGTAAAATGTCGTCCTTACTTAGGTTGTCAATCTTCAAGGATTTACTTGGTGTCTTTTGTGTAAATTAGTAATTTTTGATTGTTACTTATAGAATTCCAATATTCCAACGATGTTTCAGTATAATGCAAAGGTTTCCAGTTTTACATCATCCCAATATGTAGTCACGATTATCAAATGGAACTTTCAAGCAAAAGTATATCTCTAGATTCATTCCAATATTTTCTGCCACTTCTTCACTGTTTGGGGATGTTAAAATATGTCAAAATGAAAGTTAGTTATGACGTCGTCCTTTGAATGCTCTGACGTCATTTCAACGTTGGTTTCAGGGCCACATCCATAACAAAGGCAGTAATATTTCCTGTAGAATTCTTTGCTACATTCAGTTTGTGTTTCAAAGAAAGGAGTAGTCTAAATTTATATGATTTTAAAAATTTGGTATTGTTTGGTATTACTTCAGAAACGTGATATATATAACGATGAATTTCAAAATATTGTTGAGTATTATCAATAAAGAAAGTAATAAGGAAAGTAGGAACACAATTTATCTTTTATAATTCACTCTTGTGAAGTATATTTTGGAACGCTTTGTCATTGGCAAGGTCTTCTACTGAGTGAATGAATTCCAAAACAAATTTTTTGTATTCAGTATTTCCATTTCCATACTCATATAAATCAAGTATTATTTCCTTTATCTCCCAAATTTCTATCAGGTCTTTGTTGAAAGGAAGAAATTCTACAGCAGATTTAAGAGCCAGAACAAACCTATCCATTCCTGTACGTCTTAATTGATCTTTTTCTTCTTCATCATTTTTTCATCTGCTTCTTTAAAACATAATCTTCCAAACAAAATGTTAAAATTAACATCTTGCATTTTGATATCTGTTTTAAATCTTTCACTATACTTCCTGGCATTGTCATATTCTTTCAAAGACATATATAATAAAATGATATCATATAGAGCAGCTGAATTTTCTGGAGAAAGTTCAAGAGCTTGTTGAAAGTGATATTCAGCTTTGTTGATTAACTCATTTCTTTCTATATGAGGAATACTTTGAGCATGTTTTAAAACTTTCGCAAATAAATTCGTTTCTTCTGAGAATTGTTTGTTCATTGGGACATATGTATATTTTGGTGTATTCATTCTTAGATAGAGTAATCCAAGCTGATGATGAGAATATGATGTTGCCTTTATTTCAATTGCTTTTTCAAGTAATTTTATTCCTTCTTCATGCTGATATGAACGTATATAATTATTGGCACTTTTCTGCAAAACATAGGGGTCATCAGGGGAAATATGAAGAGCTCTCTGAAAATACTCTTCAGCTGGTTGACTACGAAAATTACAAGGACTAATTTTAAACAAACCTATCAATGCTAATGTTCTTCCCATTAGGGCCTTGTCAATATGGTGTGGAAAAGCACATCGTATTTTCTCTAAGTACTGTATTGATTCCTTAATATTTTCACATAATTTCTCTTTATCAATGTTCTTTCTTAAACAACGATATTGCAACAAAGCAATAGAAAACATACACAGATAATTGTCTGGACAAATGTTGAGAGACTCTTTGTAAAGTTCGACAGCTCTTTCATAATCTTTAAAAGATATAGTAGCTAAACAATAAGCAACATTTCTTTTGCCTTCTGCTTCTATCAGCGAGAAATTTTCTCTTTCTTCAAGCTTGCTTAGATTATCCAAAAGGTTTCTTACTTCAGGGATATTTCCATCGTACAAATGAATGAATGCAAGGTTGGTTAATGCCACCAGGTTATCTGGCTTCTTTTCTCGAACTTCATTGGCTAATTTTTCAGCTTGGATTTTTTCGTTCATCTGCCAAAGAATATATACTAGGACGTTCTTTTGACGAATCTCATCTTCTAAACCAAATAAGATATCATTATTCAACGAATTTTCTACTTTTTTGTAGAAAGGCGACCAACCTTCTTCGGCTTTCTCAACACATTCTTCCATTATATTTGGAAATCTTTTAATTCTCTCCCTATACGATTCTCTTTTACTTCCTTCATCCTGAAATAAAAACAAAATGTTTACGTATGAAATATGATATCACACATTATCATGGAGAAACATATATTTCCTAGTTTTCCTGTTTTAAGCTAATGAAACAATGTAGATGTAGTTGATGAGCATTTTGGATAATACACTTCGATGCCTTTAAAAGAAATAAGCTCAGAGATGGAATTGAAGGGGGATAGAAGTCATGGGAAGGAAGGATTAGTTAATATGTAACATGTGCGGGAATATATGTGGTGAGAACTGCATGATTGGGTATGAGTGTAGGTAAGAGTGTTGTAGCGAGTCAGCAACAATTACAATAACTAGTCTTCTGACTAATTATTGCAATCAGAAATATTTTCCATGTGATTATCTTTATATATAAAAATGAAGTTGTGTGTCTGTCTCCTACGATTTAGAGTCCTAACTACTCCCACATTTTACGGTGCAGTTTAACCAAAACCGGGTATTTTATAGTCGTGATTCATATCGAGCCCTTTTGGGTATTAAGAGCGCGTCTACGATGAGTCTACGATTTAAAAAATAATTTACCATCATTTTTTCCCATTTTAATGCATATATTTTTTTTAAATATAAGGGAAGTAACTCTCTAAAAATGTCTACGATGAGTCAACGATTTAAAAAAAAAATTACCATCATTTGTTTTCCATTTTTAGTGCATTTTTTTGCTATTTTTTGGCTATAATTCTCTAAAAATGCTTATATAGTTGTTTCGCTTACAAACCCGAGCAACGCCGGGCGATACTGCTAGTCTTTATATATAAAAGTGAAGTTGTGTGTCTGTCT
>NC_043014.1:47654644-47662144 GCF_006345805.1 Octopus sinensis | reverse complement strand
TTTGAACTCAGAACGTAGCGGCAGACGAAATACCGCTAAGCATTTCGCTCGGTGTGCTAACGTTTCTGCCAGCTCACCGCCTTATAATACATACCGGTTGTGACACACCTTTGCCGAAACTATCTGAGTAATGCTATTCTGGCTTTAATCATAGCATCAATGAAAGCAACATGCTCAAAGATTCCGAGATACTTACGGTTTACATCGTTAGAGATAGGGGAGAGAGGGAAACCATTGATGTTTATGTTCTTTGTTTGGTCAACAATCTTTACTCGATGAGTATCATATATTACTCTTTTACTCTTTACTCTTTTAATTGTTTCAGTCTTTTGACTGTGGCCATGCTGGAGCACCACCTTTAGTCGAACAAATCGACCCCAGGACTTATTTTTGTAAGCCTAGTACTTATTCTATCGGCCTCTTTTGTCGAACCGCTAAGTTACGGAAACGTAAACACACCAGCATCGGTTGTCAAGTGATGTTGGGGGACAAACACAGACACACACACACACATATATATATATATACATATACACGACGGGCTTCTTTCAGTTTCCGTCTACCAAATCCACTCACAAGGCTTTGGTCGGCCCAAGGCTATAGTAGAAGACACTTGCCCAAAGTATCACGCAGCGGGACTGAACCCGGAACCATGTGGTTGGTAAGCAAGCTACTTACCACACAGCCGAGCATTTGTCTTGCAAAATTTCCATTCCATTCATCATCATCATCATCATCATCATCGTTTAACGTCCGCTTTCCATGCTAGCATGGGTTGGACGGTTCAACTGGGGTCTGGGGAGCCCGAAGGCTGCACCAGGCCAGTCAGATCTGGCAGTGTTTCTACAGCTGGATGCCCTTCCTAACGCCAACCACTCCGTGAGTGTAGTGGGTGATTTTATGTGCCACCGACACAGGTGCCAGACGAGGCTGGCGAACGGCCACGCTCAGATGGTGTTTTTATGTGCCACCGACACAGGTGCCAGACGAGGCTGGCAGACGGCCACGCTCGGATGGTGTTTTTATGTGCCACCGACACAGGTGCCAGACGAGGCTGGCAGACGGCCACGCTCGGATGGTGTTTTGATGTGCCACCGACACAGGTGCCAGACGAGGCTGGCAGACGGCCACGCTCGGATGGTGTTTTTATGTGCCACCGACACAGGTGCCAGACGAGGCTGGCAGACGGCCACGCTTGGACGGTGTTGTCCCGCGAAAATGTTGTAACTAGTCTAATTGTCACTTGCTGTTCTTCACTTTGCCAGAAGAGAAATTTAGGTCTTCAACAAAAACTGTGTGAGTAATTTTAACCCTTTAGTGTTCAGATTATTCTATCAAACATAATGCTAATTGATTCCCATTGATTTGAATTAATCATGCATTATCTCATATCTTCAAGATCTTGATGGTGTAATTACTTAATGTAGAATAACATTGTGGGGTAGGTGTGAGAGCCTGGATCTGGTCAGTTTGAACATAAAACAGATTAACCATTTTGGCCGGATATGGCTGGTTTAAATACTAAAGGGTTAATCTTCTTTTCTGTGTAGCCAAGCAATACATTCAATGAATTCACTGCCAGTACAAAACAAAATTACAGATAAACTATCAGCCTGGAATATGCCCATTGCTAACCTAATTCTGTTCGTAACAATAGGTGTTGATTTAGTATCTCTCAGTGATAACTGTGTGATCCATGTTATGATATGTATGTATGTATACATGTATGTATGTATGTATGTATGTATGTATGTATGTATGTATGTATGTATGTATGTATGTATGTATACATGTATGTATGTATGTATGTATGTGTGTATGTATGTATACATGTATGTATGTGTGTATGTATGTATACATGTATGTATGTATACATGTATGTATGTATGTATGTATACATGTATGTATGTATGTATGTATGTATGTATGTATACATGTATGTATGTATGTATGTATGTATACATGTATGTATGTATACATGTATGTATGCATGTATGTATGTATGTATGTATGTATGTATGTATGTATGTATACATGTATGTATGTGTGTATGTATGTATACATGTATGTGTGTATGTATGTATGTATGTATACATGTATGTATGTATGTATACATGTATGTATGTATGTATGTATGTATGTATGTATGTATGTATGTATGTACGTACGTACATACGTATGTACGTACATCTGTATGTGTGTATGTATGTAGGCATTCCTGCATAACTGTGCCTCGACCCGAATTTGATTTTTAAATTTTAAGAAAACAGGGATTTCTAATGATATTTTCAAATAGGGTAGATTCTGATTACTCTTTTACTCTTTTACTTGTTTCAGTCATTTGACTGCGGCCATGCTGGAGCACCGCCTTTAGTCGAGCAAATCGACCCCGGAACTTATTCTTTGTAAGCCCAGTATTTATTCTATCGGTCTCTTTTGCCGAACCGCTAAGTGACGGGAACGTAAACACACCAGCATCGGTTGTCAAGCGATGTTGGGGGGACAAACAGACACACAAACACACACACACATACATATATATATATATATATATATATATATATATATATATATATATATATATATATATACATATACGACAGGCTTCTTTCAGTTTCTGTCTACCAAATCCACTCACAAGGCATTGGTCGGCCCGGGACTATAGCAGAAGACACTTGCCCAAGATGCCACGCAGTGGTACTGAACCCGGAACCATGTGGTTGGTTAGCAAGCTACTTACCACACAGGAAATTTTTACTGAAAAACAAACAAACCGAAATTTGGTCAGAGTACCTACAAATCTATTGACACAAATCCCGTGATGTGTTTTAAAATTTCAAGTTTCATTTTGTAGATATTACACGCCCACTGATATTGCGTTTTCAGATCGAATTTCAATACAATCGTAATCTGCACCATGTGGAAAGTATTGACAGAATATTTTATTTCAAAAATACCCATTTAAAAAAATTTTTTTTTAGTAATGAGCAAAGAGTTTTGATTGATGTGAATTATGCGAAACTTCTCCTCAGACCCCTCCGAAAAATTTTCACAACATATTCTGATTTATCGTAATCAACAGTATTTAAAAGGCATTTGTAGAAAACCTCATTAAAAAATATCCATTTTTCTGATAGTTATGAGGGAACAAATACGAGATGCGGTCTTATTTTTTTTATTTCCACAGCATTATAATATTTTGATACACATTTTTTGGACCATGTCTCGAATTTTAGATTTAATCAGACAAATTAGAACGGTCGGTTTTGCTAGTTGAATTTATAATTGTAAAACCCATGATATACTTAAGGGGTGTTCTATGAATCTGCCAACGTTGGAATGATAAAAAAAAAAAACCCCAAAAGACTTCTTTTCTCTTAACTTTCAGAAAAACGAATATTTTTTAATGAAATTTTCTACAAATGCATTTCAGGTGGTGTGTGTTATAATTATGTTGGAATTTGTGGTGAAAGTTTTTTTCAGAGGAAGAATTTTGGATAATTCAATATAATTCAATATAATTCAACAGGCGCAGGAGTGGCTGTGTGGTAAGTAGCTTGCTAACCAACCACATGGTTCCGGGTTCAGTCCCACTGCGTGGCACCTTGGGCAAGTGTCTTCTGCTATAGCCCCGGGCCGACCAAAGCCTTGTGAGTGGATTTGGTAGACGGAAACTGAAAGAAGCCTGTCGTATATATGTATATATATATATATATATATATATATATATATATATATGTGTGTGTGTGTGTGTGTGTGTGTGTGTGTGTGTTTGTGTGTCTGTGTTTGTCCCCCTAGCATTGCTTGACAACCGATGCTGGTGTGTTTACGTCCCCGTCACTTAGCGGTTCAGCTAATAAGTACTGGGCTTACAAAGAATAAGTACCGGGGTCGATTTGTTCGACTAAAGGCGGTGCTCCAGCATGGCCACAGTCAAATGACTGAAACAAGTAAAAGAGTAAAAGAGTAAGTCGAATTTGTTTTCTCAGAACTCTCAAAAATGGCTATTTTAGCTGAAATATTCTTGAAATACCTTTCACATGGTATAAATTACAATTACATCGGAATTTGATCTCAAGAAAAAGAAAAACTGGTGAGCACACAATAAATACAAAATGAAACTTGGACATCTTGAAAAAAAAATGTGTAATAGATCTCAGTATATTTGTGCGCGCATAGTTTTTTTTTTTTCACATCAAATTTCGATATAATCGTAATTTAAAAGAAATTTGTAGAAAATTTCCTTAACAAATACGCAATTTTTGCGAGTTTATGTGAAAACAAAGTCGACTCATGGGAATTATCCGAAACTCCTCTTCACTCCTCCGAAAAATGTTTTCATGACTAATTCCCATATAACGGAAATCTACAGTATCTGAAAGGCATTTGCAGAAAATTTCATTGGAAAAATATCCATTTTCTAGAATGATAAGCACATTCAGTGGGGGTGCACGATTGTGTTGTTAAAACGGAAAATGTCTTCTTTAGCTCTACAGAACAGTAATTGTCTTGTGTATTTTCTGAAAATTTCTTTTAAACATATCTATTTTCCTGAAACTCATGACCAAACAGAATCGATTCACATGAATTATCCGAAACGCCCACCACCCACCAAAAAGCTTTATCGCATTACCCTGATGTTATCGTTATAAAAAAAGGATCTTTTCGGTTTGAATGGCAGTTTGTAACATAATTTCTAGGTAACTAAAAAATTCCCATTTTCTCTAGCAGTATGAAATTGTCATCCATAATTGTCACCCACAATTATAACCCTAGCATCGATCTATTGCATTTCAATCTATTTTAGATTTTGGGTTAGGGTTAGGGGTGGGGGAAGGGTATCTTTTTTTCTTCACAACTCTAAATAAACCCAATCTGTTTCTTAAACGAGAGACATATTCATGCGGCACAGAATGTTATTTACGTCAATGGAGGTAATTGATTGGTTAAAATTGCTGAAATGCAAGAAATTAAAGATGAAATATGTTACAAAATACAGAATTTTCTCAATAAAGCCAAGAGAAAATGATGTTTTATAAACACATTCTACCAGTGTACGAAGTTTAAAACTTTTTAGTTACCTAGAAATTATGTTACAAACTATTGTTCAAACTGAAAAGATCCTAAAAATATTCACTGAAAACTGTTCTTTTTCCTAAAAGTTGTGAGGAAACAAAATCAATGGTTGGTGGAGGAAACGCTTGTATAAGTATGCCCTTGTTCCATTGGCAGAAACACTTTTACTCTTTTGTTTCAGAGAACAGCTGAAGAAATCAATTTTTTTTCAAATAACCTTCGAAAACAATTAAATAACTATTCAATAAGTTGTAATATTTTACTTCACGAATTGAGCTTCTATAAGTCAAGTCATTCGATCTACCAGAAATCACAAATGAGTCACCCAGATAACACTAACAAAAATGAACAACTCAACAATAATTCCTAACAGCATTAAAAACACCATCTTTCAACAAAAAAGCTGGCTACAATACAACATACATAAAACTAAATAAAAAATTCATTCGCATACACCGAACAAATGATTGACGCTTGACAATGGTAATATGGGGGAGGGGGTTAAACGTAAAGACTGATGAAGGGTATATTATTATCATTATTATCATTATTATTATTATTATTATTATTATTATTATTATTATTATTATTATTCAGTAGTTTTATTTTTATAGCTTGCTTTCACTTCACTACCGAGCGCAGCTCTGTGTGCCTTGGGTATGTGCTGTGATTTGTTGTGATGCTCTGATGGTTATTGTATGGAAAGTGTTCTGCATAGGATGTGTGCAGTGCCTAGTAGTGCAATTTTCTGTATGTTATATGTGTTTGTAAGTCCTGGTGTTTTTGTTATGTATTTGTCTGAATATTTTTTTATCATGCCTAATGCACCTACTATGATAGGAATTGTTTCTGTTTTCAGATTCCACATTCTAGTTACCTCTATTTCCAGGTCTTTGTATTTTGAGAGTTTCTCCATTTCTTTTAGAGACACGTTGTCATCTGCCGGTATTGATACATCAATTAGAAAGCATTTTTTTTCTTCATGATCTCTGACAACTATATCTGGTCTGTTGGCCTTAATTTCTCTATCTGTGTGTATCGGCATATCCCAGAGTATGGTTGCTTTCTCGTTTTCTGTGACCTTTTCTGGTGTGTGCCTATACCATCTTTTTTCTGTGGTTATTCCATTATGTTGGCATAGCTTCCAATGTATGTAGGTTCCAACTCTGTCATGTCTGTGAATATATTCCTTCTTAGCCAGGACTGGGCAGCTAGAGATAATATGATTTATTGTTTCTTGTCCATCTCCACATATTCTGCAGTTACTTGTAATATTTCTTTTCATTACATGTTTTTTATTATTATTATTATTATTATTATTATTATTTTATTATTATTATTATTATTATTATTATTATATTATTATTCAGTAGTTTTATTTTTATAGCTTGCTTTCACTTCACTACCGAGCGCAGCTCTGTGTGCCTTGGGTATGTGCTGTGATTTGTTGTGATGCTCTGATGGTTATTGTATGGAAAGTGTTCTGCATAGGATGTGTGCAGTGCCTAGTAGTGCAATTTTCTGTATGTTATATGTGTTTGTAAGTCCTGGTGTTTTTGTTATGTATTTGTCTGAATATTTTTTTATCATGCCTAATGCACCTACTATGATAGGAATTGTTTCTGTTTTCAGATTCCACATTCTAGTTACCTCTATTTCCAGGTCTTTGTATTTTGAGAGTTTCTCCATTTCTTTTAGAGACACGTTGTCATCTGCCGGTATTGATACATCAATTAGAAAGCATTTTTTTTCTTCATGATCTCTGACAACTATATCTGGTCTGTTGGCCTTAATTTCTCTATCTGTGTGTATCGGCATATCCCAGAGTATGGTTGCTTTCTCGTTTTCTGTGACCTTTTCTGGTGTGTGCCTATACCATCTTTTTTCTGTGGTTATTCCATTATGTTGGCATAGCTTCCAATGTATGTAGGTTCCAACTCTGTCATGTCTGTGAATATATTCCTTCTTAGCCAGGACTGGGCAGCTAGAGATAATATGATTTATTGTTTCTTGTCCATCTCCACATATTCTGCAGTTACTTGTAATATTTCTTTTCATTACATGTTTTTTATTATTATTATTATTATTATTATTATTATTATTATTATTATTATTATTATTATTATTATTATTATTATTCAGTAGCATCATCATTCAATTCTGTTTCTATTTCTTGCCAAATTGTCTTCCTTACACCAAGGGCAAAGAAATGTACTGT
Source organism: Octopus sinensis (assembly GCF_006345805.1). Lineage (NCBI taxonomy): Eukaryota > Metazoa > Mollusca > Cephalopoda > Octopoda > Octopodidae > Octopus > Octopus sinensis. Next base: position 47,654,850 of record NC_043014.1, on the reverse strand, counting down.
ATACATTGGTAGGCCATTAAAACAATCGCACCAGGTTGTTCATTTAGAGAATCATGTGATAGAGAAAAAGGGGGAAAGGCAGAGAAAAAAAAAAGGAAAAAATAAAACATAGCGAAGTTAAATAAAATAAAGTGGGGAAGGAAAGAAAATTATTATTATTGTTATCATCATCATCAACATTATTATTATTATTATTATTATTATTT
>NC_043014.1:47639644-47649644 GCF_006345805.1 Octopus sinensis | reverse complement strand
TATACATATGAACAAATTACGACACTCTCTTGTACTACGTCTGCAAATCTTCGCACTTACATATATACATATTTAAATACGTACTTGCGTACTCCTATGTATAATAAAAACATATACATATATATCCATCTATGAACATACTTATACATACAGAAAACATACATACACATACATATACTTATGAACACATTTCGTCAAATCTACGTATATTAACTAAATTACAAAATATATGTCTGCCCATCAAAGGACGTATACATACATACACAGTAAGTAAACGGACAGACATTACTATTAATTAAAATATAAGTAAATTAATTATAAATTAGATTAATTATAAATTAATAAATGAAAAAAATAGAAAAGAAAACAAAGAATGAATAAATAAATGAATAAAAATACAAATACAAATAGAAATAAAAATAAATAAAAATAAATAAATGGAAGTATATATATAAATATATCAATGTATAGATAAATAGATAAATAAAATAAAATACACATTAAGATGAGTACAAAGATAAACTTAATATATGAAACTGCCAAACAAATTTGTTCTGCATCTTCTTTATAGCTAGGGTATATTCTGGCTCTTCCTTGCTAATGAGGAATTAATGTTTGCCAGAAGGTTTTAATAAGTAACTAATGTCGTTTGGTTAGTGGAATGTTTACATGTTTTTATGGGAAGTGCAGGGAATTAACGAGGGTCTGATGATAAGTTTATACGTATTTTCTCTGTGATGTTTATTACATCGATTTCTTTTATGCCCCTTTAACTGAAAGTTACAACTCTTCCACGTATGGCTACCCTGTTGAAAGACTTTGCTGCCTCAGTTATTTGCTTGTGTCCCAGAAAAGAGGCAAACAATTTACAAGGGCCAAATATGCCATTCAGTTCTTTAGTGCTTTCATACTGGGATCGATCTAATCGGCTGGTTCCCTCCCACAAAGTTTCGGACCTTGTTCCCAGAATAGAAAACAACATAATTCATTGTATATTATGTTTTTATAACCAAATATCACGCGCCCACTAATCATTAGTATACTTATGAACACAATTTATCTTTTATAATTCACTCTTGTGAAGTATATTTTGGAGCTCTTTATCATTTGCAAGGTCTTCTACTGAGTGAATGAATTCCAAAACAAACTTTTTGTATTCAGTATTTCCATTTCCATTTCCATACTCATATAAATCAAGTATTATTTCCTTTATCTCCCAAATTTCTATCAGGTCTTTGTCGAAAGGAAGAAATTCTACAGCAGATTTAAGAGCCAGAACAAACCTATCTATTCCTGTACGTCTTAATTGATCTTTTTCTTCTTCATCATTTTTTACATCTGCTTCTTTAAGACATAATCTTCCAAACAAAATGTTAAAATTAACATCTTGCATTTTGATATCTGCTTTAAATCTTTCACTATACTTCCTGGCATTGTCATATTCTTTCAAAGACATATATAATAAAATGATATCATATAGAGCAGCTGAATTTTCTGGAGAAAGTTCAAGAGCTTGTTGAAAGTGATATTCAGCTTTGTTGATTAACTCATTCCTTTCTATATGAGGAATACTTTGAGCATGTTTTAAAACTTTCGCAAATAAATTCGTTTCTTCTGAGAATTGTTTGTTCATTGGGACATATGTATATTTTGGTGTATTCATTCTTAGATAGAGTAATCCAAGCTGATGATGAGAATATGATGTTGCCTTTATTTCAATTGCTTTTTCAAGCAATTTTCTTCCTTGTTCAAGCTGATATGAACGTATATAATTATTGGCACTTTTCTGCAAAACATAGGGGTCATCAGGGGAAATATGAAGAGCTCTCTGAAAATACTCTTCAGCTGGTTGACTACGAAAATTCCAAGGACTAATTTTAAACAAACCTATCAATGCTAATGTTCTTCCCATTAGGGCCTTGTCAATATGGTGTGGAAAAGCACATCGTATTTTCTCTAAGTACTGTATTGATTCCTTAATATTTTCACGCATTTTCTCTTTATCCATGGTCTTTCTTAAACAACGATATTGCAACAAAGCAATAGAAAACATACACAGATAATCGTCTGGACAAACGTTGAGAGACTCTTTGTAAAGTTCGACAGCTCTTTCATGATCTTTAAAAGATATAGTAGCTAAACAATAAGCAACATTTCTTTTGCCTTCTGCTTCTATCAGCAAGAAATTTTCTCTTTCTTCAAGCTTGCTTAGATTATCCAAAAGGTTTCTTACCTCAGGGATATTTCTATTATACAAATGAATGAATGCAAGGTTGGTTAATGCCACCAGGTTATCTGGCTTCTTTTCTTGAATTTCATTGGCTAATTTTTCAGCTGAAAATTTATCTTTCATCTGCCACAGAATATATACTAGGACATTCTTTTGACGAATCTCATCTTCTAAACCAAATAAGATATCATCATTCAATGTATTTTCTACTTTTTTGTAGAGAGGCGACCAAACTTCTTCGGTTTTCTCAACACATTCTTCCATTATACTTGGAAATCTTTTAATTCTTTCCCTGTACAATTTGATTTTACGTTTCTCATCCTGAAATAAAAACAAAATGATTGCGTATGAAATATGATATCACACATTATCATAGACAAAAAATATTCTCCAATTTTCGATTTTTAGTTAATGAAACAATGCTAAACTTTCCTAGTCTGATTCGGTTGATGTAGTGGCTGAGTATTTTGAAACCGAATGTTTGATGTTTTTAATATGCGCACAGAAAAGTGAGCGTAAATAAGTGAGAGAACAAGGTAAGAGGTGTGTTTGACAGAGTGATAAATGCATCATCATCATCAACATCATCATCAACAACAACAACAACAACAAGATTGACAGGCTGTATTATCTTTATATATAAAACTAAAGTTCTGTGTATGTGTGTCTGTCTACTCCGATTTAGATTCCTAACTACTCACACATTTTGCGGTGCAGTTTAACCAAAAGCGGGTATCTTATAGTCGTCATTCATATCAAGCCCTTCTGGGTATTAGCGCGTGTCTACGATGAGTCTACGATTTAAAAAAAAAATTACCATAATTTTTCCGCATTTTTAAGGATTTTTGCTCGGGTTATATAAGGGAAGTAACTCTCTAAAAATGCTTATATAGTTATTTCCCTTACAAACCCGAGCAACGCCGGGCGATACTGCTAGTAATATAATATAACACTCACACACAGGCGCAAAATAATGGAAACACCTAGCATCATCACATCATAATTTTGAAATATCTATAAAGCTGTCAAAAGCTTGTCTATTTTTAGGTTTTTTTATTTATTATTAGTGTTGCTTAATATGTTTTGCTAAAATTGCTTTTTCTTTTCAGATATCATCAAAATAAGGTAATTAAAATTCATTAAAATGACAGATTTATCGGACTTTCAAAAAGGTCAAAATGTTGGTGCTCGTATCGCAGGCGCTAGCGTAACGAGAACAGCCGAAATGTTTGGTGTATCAAGAAGTACTGTCTCGAAAGTAATAACAATCTTTGAGAAAGAGGGAAAAACCTCCTCGGCGAAACAAAACTCCAGAAGAAAGCCAAAATTTTTAGATAGGGACCGTCGGACTCTTATGTGAAAGGATCACAAAAGTACAGCTCCCAAAATTACTGCAGAGCTTAATGACCACCTTGAGAACCCAGTTTCCACAAAAACAGTTCGCTGGGAGCTACACAAAGGGAGGGCTGCAATCAGAAAACCACTACCTTCAAAAACAAATGTTGCAAACTGTTTAGAGTGGAGTAAAAATCTACAGAATTGGTCTCTAGAGCAGTGGAAGAAAGTTATTTTCTCAGACGAGTCATCTTTTACCCTATTTCCGACCACCGAGTGTACTTGTGGAGTCAGCCAAATGAAGCATTTGACCCAGACTGCTTTCTTTTATTAAACATGGAAGAGGATCTGCAATGATGAGCTTTGGGGGCTATATCTTGGAAATCCGCTGGCCCAATGATTTTCCTTCATGGCAGAATTAATAGTCAAGATTATTGAAGCATTTTATCTGATCAAATTCATCCAATGGTTGCAGAACTGTTTCCGGAGCGAAATGCAATCTTTCAGAATGATAATGCACCAATTCACTCAGCTAAAGTTGTTACTGAATGGTATGAGGAACATTTTAGTGAGGTTGAACATCTTATATGGCCACCACAGTCCCCAGGTCTCAATATTATAGAACACTTATTGTGCATTTTAGAAAAATAAGGAAGGAGCCGATATCCTCCACTATCATCACTACAAGAACTGGAGACTGTTTGAACAAAAATTCCTTTGGAAACAATTCAAACTTTGTACAAGTCCATATCTCATAGAATTCAAGTTGTAATTACTGCCAAATATCAAAATTACTGCCATATTAAAATAAATTTGTTTGAAACGTTAAGGTGTTTCCATTATTTTGTCCAACCCCTGTATTGGTGGAAACTGAAATCGCTGCACATTGAAACCAAACCCAGTAGCACAGGGTTGAGAAACAACCTTTTTACCGCACAACTACGCCTATAAGTATATAACACACACATATACACACACACATACACTCGCACCCACACATTTATACATATTCATATATACATACATGTGTGTGTGTGTGTGTGTCTCCGAAAAGCAGCGAAATTATATATTTCTGTACAATTAATCTCTGTCTATATAAAGCTGAAGTTGTCTGTGTATGGCAGGTTTGGTAGTCTTCAACTAACACTATCTCCTCCAAGACCCTGTGGCGCAAGTTGACCAAAATTAAGAGTATGATAGAAGAAGGCTTGCTCTTCCTTCCGTAGAAGAAAAAATTCAAATCGGACCATGTTAACACCAAAAATTATTTACATCAAAAAGGTGATTTTTTTCTATGAAAATCCCTATTTTTTACGATTTTTTTGACAGCTGTGTCGCCATTTTTTGGTGTATTTCAACCAGAAAAATGTTCACTTAAAGATAATAACAAGCTACATAATGCAAAATTTTTACTTTTCAAGAATTCCAATTCTAAAGGGTTGAAACAAACCCGAGCAAAGCCGGGTTATACTGCTGTTGTAGCAGTTATAAGACTTTAGCAGCAACATGAAGTCATAATCATGTCGGCTGTCTTTTGTTTGTCTTACACTTTTTCCTTGGCCGCGATTCTAATCTTCGTGAAAAGTTTCTTTTCCATGAAGAAAGGTTCTTAGAATCAGGTTTACGGCATTTATAAAAGCCCTGATTTTGGGGAAATTATTCAGGGATACTTAGTTTGCCACTTGGAACTTCATCACTCATTCTGGCAATGCTATTTTGCATTGTTCATGACCTTATGTCATGCTTTTCTCAACCTTCTTAGAGTAGTTTTGAAGAACTAGTTAAGGAATTTTTCCTGTCGTCATTCTCGCGACAGATTCTTTTTAAAAAATGTTTTTGCTCTTTATGATAAGTGCTGCAATTTTCCCTATCACTATTATGTTGTGATAAATTAATTGTATATATTTTGACTTCCTGTAAATAAAAGATTGGTGTTAAATCCAGTCCTTCTTCTCTTGGTGTTTATCTATACGATCTCTCTATAAGGAAAATGAATTAGCATACATGTACGCACACATTCTGCAAGAATAGGTATTAGTATACATTTGTTCATGCGAGTGTATATATTGATATACTCACCAGTAGAATTTCCTGCATTTTCCCAGTTATTTTCTGCATTTCTTCAGCCATTCCTTTATAGCTGTGTGTATATAAAAAGGCAAATTTTCTTTGGACAACAAAATTTGTACGTTTTCTTTTTGTGAAATTATGCTTTCTGTTGTATTCGTGCAATGAAGAAAGGTCAATTTGTAGAAATGATATAATGAATAATAACAGTCAATATCTATATCCAATCTCTATCCAAGCTTCTCAGAAGGGTAAATATATGGCAACGAATATTATATACGGAGAGAGTGTCACTTTTTGTGCAAGTGTTCCTCTCTGGAAACCAGGTCATATTGGAATGCTGGAAGTTGTGAAGGGATTAATAAAGTAAAATAGTCGAGATTGAAGAAGTAAAATAATTAAGAAATAATAAAAACTGTTTTGGGAATCTCAGAAAATAATAACAACGCCCGTTAATGTCACCAACTAAATGAGTAAAAGTGAAAGACTTCTGTAAAAACATTTTACTTCCGCATTGACGGTGAAGTGTATATAATAAAGCACAATTTTCTTGTCGGTCACGCTTGGTTGATGGGAGAAAAATAAAAATAAAATGACAAATGGAACGGGTAATAAAGCATGCGAAAAGCTTTCGAGTGCTTGAATATTTTCAAATTATAATTATACAAAACAAATACATTTTTTTTTATTTATACAGAGTTTAAATAAACAGCAATTGGCCAAAACAGGGCTACAGTAGATGCTATAAAGCATTTTGATCAGCGCTCTACCTTTAAATCAAATATTTAGACCTAAAATTCAACAGGCAGTATGTCTGTATATCATCATCATCATTGTTCGACCGTGGTCGAGACAATGGAATTTACTATGTTATGCCAGACTTCACGGTCCATCATAGCATTATGGAGTTCCTGTTGCTGGATGCCTGTATCCCTGGAGATTACATCAGAGTTGGAGAGTGTGCGCCCTCTGGTATCATTGGATGCCCTTGTAGGTGCAACGTGATCAGAGACAGGACCCAGCAAAGCAGGGGCTGGACCTACATCCACAGGTATACCATTAAGTCTGGTTCCCTGGGGAAGAGGAACCCTGGTGCAGTTGATTATAAATTCCACAGTCTTTTGAAATGGCTAAAAATGTGTGCGCGCGCCGCTACTACACACATTGGAAAGCATTGTACAACCAAGTACTAAAGAAGATCTTTCCTCCTCCATGAAACAAAGCTGTATATAATGAAGCGTAGTTACGTTCAACTAAAAGTTGTATGACTTACACTCCAGCTTGACACGACCGGTTGGTTCTTGGGTTCATGTAATTCAGTGTAGTAAGACCTCACAAAGACTGAAGATGTACTTGGTCCTAAGTTGTATGTAATGTGTTGTAGGAACTTCTAAGATTATAAATCTTATATATATTTCTTTACTACCCACAAGGGGCTAAACACAGAGGGGACAAACGAGGACAGACAAACGGATTAAGTCGACTATTTCGACCCCAGTGCGTAACTGGTACTTAATTTATCGACCCCGAAAGGATGAAAGGCAAAGTCGACCACGGCGGAATTTGAACCCAGAACGTAACGGCAGACGAAATACTGCTACGCATTTCGCCCGGCGTGCTAACAGTTCTGCCAGCTCGCCGCCTTTATATCAGAAATCACACTCACAGATGTGTGTGTGTGTGTGTGTGTGTGTGTGTGTGTGTGTGTGTTATATAACGAGAAAAGTAGGCTTTTATAAAATCTCTATGAGAGATGAAAGCAGTAAATATACGTAGAAGTGATGTCTGTCGCCACACTATTGTGGCTGATCGCCGTTGCTCCCTATCTTAACCCCATCTCGGATCTTTTCATGTCGCAAATTTTTACAATATTACTCACACTTCACGCGCAAACTCGAGACCTATTTAGGCATATTATTGTTTTGTTTTTGTTGTTTCTGGCCCTTCAAAACCATGGGAGAAGCCTTTTCGGTAAAAAAAAATAAAAGAAAATATTCAAAAAATATCGTTAATATTTTTATTGGGCGACGAAATTAATCGATTTAAGAGATATAGCTGTTATTTCTAACACATGTAGAAGACAGAGAAGAGGTAAATAATTTGAGCTCGAATGCTGCGATTTCATTGGTTAAAATTCTTAAAATTAAACTACGTTTAATTTACGAATTACAATTTTGTTTTCAATTTTGTTTACAATAATGTTTTCTTTTGACACATTCTACCAGTATACGAAGTTTCAAATTGTTTAGTTAACTAGGAAAATTTGGCCTTCAAAATGAAAAGATCCCCCATATCTATATATTGTGGATAGGAGCGAATTACTGCTGTCTCTAGTGGCAGGGTGCTCACCACTGACAATGGGCGCAAATAGCTTGAAACCATTTGATCTGGTGATCCCGTCGTGTGCTATAAGTTGGCAAGGATTCGCTCCCATTAGGTGGCGAGCTGGCAGAAGCGTTAGCACGCTGGGTGAAATACGTAGCCATATTTCGTCTGCCGTTACGTTCTGAGTTCAAATTGAAGATTTCTACCTCCCCTTCCTCTCCTTCACTCTCTCAAACCCCCCTCTCTGGAATGTTGAAGATTTCTACCTCCCCTTCACTCTCTCAAATCCCCCTCTCTGGAATGTTGAAGATTTCTACCTCCCCTTCCTTCAACATATCAGAGAGGGGGATTTGAGAGGGTGAAGGGGAGGTAGAAATCTTCAACATTCCAGGGAGGGGGATTTGAGACGGTGAAGGGGAGGAAGGGGAGCTAGAAATCTTCAACATTCACCAAACCTTTTCATCAAACATATTCAACAAGTATTTTCATCAAACATTTTCATCTAATATGTTTAGAAACATTTTCATCAGACATTTTCGTCAAACATCTTTATGAAACACCTCCTTTGTAATGCCCTACTTTCAGATATATCCAGAGGCCTTAATTAATATATTATAAAATACCCACATCTGAAACAGAATTGAAGAAATATTGATTGGCACGCAGTAAACAAACTCTACCTCAATAAAATGTAAGGATTAAAACCTCTATGTACTAATCAAATCTATATATATAAAACTGTAGTTGTGTGAGTGTCTGTCCCCTTCGATTTAGATTCCTAACTACTCCCACATTTTGCGGTGCAGTTTAACCAAATTCGGGTATCTTATAGTCGTGATTCATATCGAGCCCGTCTGAGTATTAGCGCGCGTCTACGATGAGTCTACGATTTTAAAAATAATTTAACATAATTTTTTATTCCATTTTAATGCATAATTTTTCGTGTGCCGATGGCGGCGGAGTTGGCGTCCATGGTCAAACACCTGCACCTGTGTTTGCTTCTCCCCCTTCTTCCCTCCCTCGTGAAGCTGTGGGGAAGGGAGTGTAAGGAAATTAACGTCGTAAAGCGTTGTCAAGGAGACCAGCGTTCTTTTAGAACAACGACTTCATGGCTTGAAGACACCAAAACAGAAATGGCTAAGAAAGCCCAAATTGGCATCTATAAGGGAAGTAACTCTCTAAAAATGCTTATATAGTTATTTCCCTTACAAACCCGAGCAACGCCGGGCGATACTGCTAGTTGCTTATAAAACAACGAACTTCTGGAGAGAGACATGCTGACCAACGACCTCTGCATCTAACCAAATCCTTCTGTGAACATGAAAGCATAAGGGGAACATTTTTCTATACTAACAACACCATGATATACCTGATTAATAACCACAATCCTCCAAATAAAAATAGGAAATATACTACATAACAACTACAACAAGTAAAGAAACTGATCAACTAAAATATACCGCCTACTTATATTCTTTTGTGAACCTGTAAAAAATTCCATTACAAAAAATGTTGACACACCTGATTATTAAAGTCTTTAATATTGGACTTTGTACCTTTGACCATTACAGTATCAAAGCAAAGGATTAAATCTAATAAAACCAAAAGTCTGGGAAGCCAGGAGGCTGCACCAGGCTCCAGTCTGATCTGGCAGTGTTTCTACAGGTGGATGACCTTCCTAACGCCAACCACTCTGTGAGTGTAGTGGGTGCTTTTTCGTGCTGCCGGCACAGGTGCCAGGGGGGGCTCGGAGCGGCAACGATCGGTTTCATTTGAGGAAAAAAATAGTTGTCATGCAAACTTGCCAGCACTTTTAACATAGGTGTGCATATTTTCAGCTGAACCGACCGACCACATAATGCACACATTATATATATATATATATGTATATATATGTGTGTGTGTGTGTGTGTGCACGCATTATATATACAAATGTATACAAATTATATATATATATATGTATAAATTAAATTAGAGATAAAACCACTAATAGGCAAATCAAACAGTGAAAAACCAAAGACAAAAACATAAAAATAAAAATAT
>NC_043014.1:47632144-47634644 GCF_006345805.1 Octopus sinensis | reverse complement strand
GATTATTTTCATTATTATTATTTACAAATGCTCTTGTCTTTGTTACTATCATTGTGGTTTTTGGATATGTCACGTTGTTGTGTAGTGGCAACATTACAACAGTCAACAATAGCAACATTACAGCCTGAGAAACTTCAAGTCTTTCCTATTGACTTCCGCTGCCTGCCTTGTCTTTATCACTCCTTTCTTTTGCATATAGATAACACTTTCACACCGCACACAATCATACACGTGCACACAATCATACACGTGCACACACACTTGCGCATCTACACCACACAAGCGTAAATACACCATGACTTGGCATGGTCATTCGATATCCTGAAAAAGGCAAATAAGTAACCCTCAAATCACACCCTTTCATCTTAGAACAGAACATGCCTCATAATTTTTTGAATGCTTTTACTCACAGGTGTGTTGAAACAGAGGTGGCCTGGGGAGAAACAACAAAACCAGTTCTATATTTAAGAGATGAGGAATTATGTACATTATTTACATTATTTACATTATTTACATTGTTTACATTTGACGGATATTTGTCTTCATCTTGTTTGTTGTTAACACGTCTTGGCTGATATACCCTCCAGCCTTCATCAAGTGTCTTGGTGAAATTTCGAACCTGGGTTCTCATTCCTAAGGTATTTTTCGATGTTGTTATAATAATAATAATAATAAGGATAATAATAATAATAATAATTATTATTATTATTATTATTATTATTATTATTATTATTATTAATATCGTTCAACGAATTTCACATGATATGGCACTCTTCTATTTATTTGTTTCTTCTTCTTCTTCTTCTTCTTCTTCTTATTATTATTATTTTTATTATTATTATTATTATTATTATTATTATTATTATTATTATTATTACCATTGTTATTACTATTATTATTACTATAATTATTATTATTATTATTATTATTATTATTATTATTATTATTATTATTATTAATATTTTTATTTTTATTCAGGTCACTGCTTGGAATCGAACTCGGAATCTCGGGGTTAGTAGCCCACACTCTTAACCACTATGCCATATGCCCCAAGACACCTGATGAAGGCTGGAGGGTATATCAGCCGAAATGTTGTATTAACAACAAACAAGACGAGGACAAATATCTGTCAAATGTAAGTAATGTAAATAATGAACAAAACCAGCAATGTACAAGTACATTCATATACAGACATTCACAAACACTCATATGAGGGGTGCTGATAAATTCCTGGCTTTAAAGGGTATTTAAAGGGTCTCATGAAAGGCCTGGCTGGAGGTCCAACCTTCTGAGTTCTTTTATAGGGTTTAGAAAAACTGAAGGGCTGCTGCAGTGTGTGAATCTGAGAGGGGGAATATGTTGAATAAAATCATAATTAACTAGGCGCAGGAGTGGCTGTGTGGTAAGTAGCTTGTTTACCAACCACATGGTTCCGGGTTCAGTCCCACTGCGTGGCACCTTGGGCAAGTGTCTTCTACTATAGCCTCGGGCCGACCAATGCCTTGTGAGTGGATTTGGTAGACGGAAACTGAAAGAAGCCCGTCGTATATATGTATATATATATATATATAACGGGAAGCTTTATGAAAATAGACAAAAGATGAAGGCAGGTTTACGGAAATAAACAAAAGACGAAGGCAGGTGGAATACAAACAAACAATTGTATTAGTATGGCGCTCAGGAAATATAAATATATATATATGCGTGCGTGTGTTTGTGTGTCTGTGTTTGTCCCCCTAGCATTGCTTGACAACCGATGCTGGTGTGTTTATGTCCCCGTCACTTAGCGGTTCGGCAAAAGAGACCGATAGAATAAGTACTGGGCTTAAAAAAGAATAAGTCCCGGGTTCGAGTTGCTCGATTAAAAAAGGCGGTGCTCCAGCATGGCCGCAGTCAAATGACTGAAACAAGTAAAAGAGTAAAAGAGTGAAGAGTAACTGATCCTCCTGAGTTTACTTTTACCCCAAGCCAGGAACTTTTTAGCACCCATCTTGTGTCCTCATTAAATAGAAGGGAGTATATCGTTTATCTTTTATATTTTACTCTTTTCATTTATTAGACTACGAACATGCTGGGACATAGGCAGGAAGAAATTTTAGGCGAATGAATCGACCCCAGTAATTATTCTTTTAAAGCCTGGTACTTATTCTATTGGTTTCTTTTGCCAAACTGCTAAGTTACAGGGATATAAACACACCAGCACTGGTTGTCAAGTAGTGATGGGCGACAAACACAGACACAAAGACACACACACACACACACGTTAATCAAAATATACAGTAATACTATTTATCCATTATGGCCGATCTTACCAATTGGTTTCTCACCAGGGGTTCAACAGACTGTTAGGTAACAGTCCAGTTATGTAACCCTTTGCTCTTCAGAGGTAGTTGTTAATGGAATGAAATGTGGTAACTGCTCTCTACTGTTAGAGGTGAATAGACACATCTGGTTTGTGGTTGCTGTAAAAAAGATGATGAAATGACTTGAGCATGGATCA
>NC_043014.1:47620404-47629544 GCF_006345805.1 Octopus sinensis | reverse complement strand
ATATATATATATATCTATATATATATATATATACACATTATATGTATATATATATGCATATATATACCTATGTATATATATATATACATATGTATATATGTATATATATATATATATATATATATATTATATATATATATATATATATATCTATTATATATATTATATACATACATACACCCACATGTATGTGTACCTATACATGCATACATACATATATATATATGTCATCATCATCATCGTTTAACATCTGCTTTCCATGTTAGCATGGGTTGGACGATTTGACTGAGGTCTGGCGAACCAGATGGCTGCACCAGGCTCCAATCTTGATCTGGCAGAGTTTCTACAGATGGATGCCCTTCCTAATGCCAACCACTCTGAGAGTGTAGTGGGTGCTTTTACGTGCCACCGGCCCATATATATGTTTGTGTGTGTGTGTGTGTGTGTGTGTGTAAATATATATATAAATGTGTAGGAGGCAATATGGCCAATGTTGGTGTTACATAACTGGCAGGGCCACATGGAGGCTATATGGCATGGTAGACAAAAACATCAACCACTTTGTCTGCAAAACCAAGTTGATGCTGGTGACCAAGTTTAAGGAGGTGTTTGCTGTTCTTCCCAGGGATGCAGTGAGGAACACATGTGCCAGGTTTTAGAGCTTTCTTGAGGTCATGGTGGAAGCTACTTTGAGTAAAATGTTGTCACCCAGCCATAATCTAGTTGATATTTTGTTGATTTTTTTTGACGAGTCATTGTGTTTTCTTTTCTTTTTATGCAACCTGTCAAATTTAGACACTCAAAACACCAATTTTTCCCCAAATTTTGAAAGTCCTTTTGCCTTTTAAAAATATCTCTCTGTCTTTCTCTAAGTATGTACCTGTCTCTCTGTCTATTGATCTGTCTCTCTGTCCATCAATCTGTCTGATTACCTGCCTGTCAACCTATCAATCAATCAATTAATCAATCAATCTATCTATCTATCTATCTATCTATCTATCTATCTATCTATCTATCTATCTATCTATCTATCTATCTATCTATCTATCTGTCTGCCTGTCTGCCTGTCTGCCTGTCTGCCTGTCTGTCTGTCTGTCAGTTTGCTCTCTTTTTCCCACCATTTTCACTCCTACTCTCCTCTCACCCTCTCATTGTCCGGTTATTTCCTTCACTTTGCTCATTTTCTTATTGTCTCTCTTTATATTATTTCCAGTGTCTTCTGTAGTCATATACACACTCACACACACACACACACATACACACAGCTATATGTTCTCATGCATTGCCTCTCTATCATATACACTTCCCTTACACTGTCACACAGACACCCCCTTACATCCACCTCACGTGTCTATATACAAGTATAAATAGGAGCAAAAATCTCACTCTTTATGATTCATTAGACAAGTAAACAAGTGGATACAAGAATGTTAAGGTAAGTCATTATTATTATTATTATTAGGAAAAATTTTCCTTGATACCTACTGCATTTGCCCATTATCCACTGGATGCTACTCAGATACTTGAAGTAGATAATAAATATAACGTTCTTAATACATTGGATGATTATATGAAGTTGAGATGTGCTAGGACCCGATAAATTTAAGAAAAAAAAACCAGGTCCACACCTGAGCGTATGATAAAAATGCAATAAAGCTTTGAAATTCAAGGTGATAGTGTTCTTTATAAACTGCGCAGTGCGCAATTCTTTGACTGAAACATTTTCATCCGTGGAGACAGTTATATGAATTAGGAGATAAGTTTTATCAATATGCTTTTTAACTGTTATATCTGGGTTTATATCTGGTTATATCTTGATAGTTAAATACCAGATCATGATATGACTAGTCTCAGATGATTGGTCAGAGATAGTGTTCATATTCTTATTATCAAATATTATTATTATTATCATTATTATTATTATTATTATTATTATTATTATTATTATTATTATTATTATTATTGTGTGAGAGAGCAGTTCATGCCATCAAAGTGACACTGGGGTAAAATATACAAAGCCCGATATACCCATCATGACTACCCGCCTGATAAGGGTACACCAGGCACATGCATCACAACCATATGTGCGCGACATGGTGATCTCATATCAAGATAAACAGCACATAACCTTGCAGGTGGGGTCCAGTTAGAATTTTCTTCAGGTTGAGTAGCCCATCCCGCTCAAAAGGTCCCTGAATAAGGGCTGTTTAAGGATGTTGAAAGAACCACCCATGTCTCCAGCGGTGAATTATTCAAACTACAAAGAATCCCTCTCAACACATGGCTATGATGCTCCCCACTACTTCTGCTCGTGATCAGAGATGCACATATCGTCAGCCACTAAGGGACATGCTCAACTGGTTAAAGTCAAACAACTGACAAGCAAATCTGTGGTATTGAGCAGAATATTTGCTGTAGCCCATCTTTTATACCAAGACAAAACAATGTACATGACAACACTTATTATTATTATTATCATTATTATCATTATTCTATGTTTGACTTTTGCTTTATATTTGTACAAGTTGGCTCCAAGTCTCACCCAGAGACCCCAAGAGCCAACAGGTTGGAAGTTCGTGATGTTGTTATGCTTAGTGTGCCATATATTTGGTTTTGTATATAGTGTTGTACTAGTGAATGTCAAAAAAAAAAAAAACGAAAATTATGTTTGTTTTAAAACTTGAGATTACATAGAAAGTATTTTGCGTAGGATATGAGCAGTTCCCATGAGCACTATCTTTTGAATTTCTGCCATTTTGGGGTTTCTTGGTATCTGAGCTAGGTAGCAATCAGCCCCTTTCGCTATCCCAGGGCACCTGGGAATGATAGCGAATGTATTATTATTATTATTATTATTATTATTATTATTATTATTATTATTATTATCATCATCATTATTGTATTAAAACTCTCAGCTTATTTGGCCGGGTATGATGGAAAGTGTCAGCTGTCCACAGCCAGTAGACTAAGGTGACACATATTTATTTGTCATGCTTCGAGAACCCTGCGAAGAATTCTTGCAGTTCCAAGCAATGCTGATTTTTCTAGGTATTCTACCTTCACACTTGCACTGATCTTCTTTAGCCATGCTGGTAGTCGAGGGCTGAGACTTCCAAGTGCACCAATTACTATTGGTATCACATCTACTCTCTTCATTGACCACAACCTTTGTATTTCCTACTTTAAATCATCACAGTTGTTTATTTTTTTTCTTCTTCTTCTTTCACATTAATCCTGTGATTATTATTATTATTATTATTATTATTATTATTATTATTATTACTATTATTCATTTAATCCTTTCATTACTGTATTTATTTTGAGATGCTCTGTGTTTCTTTCAATCATTTTAAATATAACAAAGAATTTTGTAAAATAACTTAGTTATCATTAAGCTAGTGTTTGGAACAAAAATTATGACTAACATTTGGTGGAAGATTTTAATTCAAAGCTTATGAAAATAAGACATTTTACCACAGAGCCAGAGCCGGTTTTGGCCGGGTTAGTAACAAAAGGGTTATTGTCTGTTTTACATACTGGCATGAGTAGAATGATTTGACAGAGAACCGGTGAGCTGCAGGCCTGCATTGAACTCCATGCCAAAAAGCTCCTATGTCATCTTTGGCATAGTTTCTGCAGATGGATGCCTTTCCTAAAGCCAACCATTTTACAGAGTGTACCAGGTGCTTTTTGAGCACCACCAGCACTTGCGGGATTGCTGTATCACAAAATACTGTGTGTCTGGAAATAATCAGGCCATTTTTCCTAACAATAACATCATCATCATCATCATCATTGTTTAACGTCCGCTTTCCATGCTAGCATGGGTTGGACAGTTCAACTGGGGTCTGGGAAGCCCGAAGGCTGCACCAGGCCAGTCAAATCTGGCAGTGTTTCTAAAGCTGGATGCCCTTCCTAACGCCATCCACTCCGTGAGTGTAGTGGGTGCTTTTTATGTGCCACCGACACAGGTGCCAGACGAGGCTGGTGAACAGCCACGCTCGGATGGTGCTTTTTTACGTGCCACCGGCACGGAGGCCAGGCCAGGCTGGCAAATGGCCACGATCGGATGGTGTTTGTTACGTGCCACCAGCATGGAGGCCAGTCGATGCGGTGCTGGCTACAGCCACGTTCGAATGGTTCTCTTATGTACCACCGGCACTGGTACCACAACTACAAATTCCATTGATGTTGATCGATTTCGATTTTGATTTGATTTTATATTTATTTGTTCACCATTTGGACTTTATCAGATGAAAACTGAGATTGTTTCTATGTTCTGTTTATCGAACTGAGAAAAGTGACACTGCAAGTGAGAGGTGTAAACTGCTATTTTTAGATTAAGTTCATTAGCAAAAGTACTTTACCCTAATTGGAAGTGAATGACTTACCTGAGACAAACACAAGATCTCATTATAGATTCTCACCTGGACAATTGTTGCCAGACATGTGAGAGCCACGTGGGTTGGTATTGTGTGGAAGTAGATGTGTGAAGTAAAAATGGTGGAGCAAAGTTTGAGAAAATGTGGATTGGTGAGGTGAGGGGGTCATTCAATACTTTTAGGGAAAATTCTTCTCTTTATGGTCTCACTGCCTTTTCTTGTGTGTAAGTTTATGTGTGTGTACATGAATGTGTCTATATGTGAAAATGTGTGGGTGAGAGTATTCACATATGCATATGCGTGTGTGTCTATTTAGTTCTCACTCACTCTCAGTGTCTGACTGTCTGTCTCACCACTATCACTCCATATATATGTATATGTAATTGTGTGTGTATGTATGTATCTGTCAGCCTGTCTGTCCATCTGTCCATTCATCCACCCATATGTATGTATGTATGTATGTATGTATGTATGTAATGTATGTATGTATGTATGTATGTATGTATGTATGTATGTATGTATGTATGTATGTACATGTATGTGCTTTCTTAAGACTGTAGGATGTAATTTGAGAGAGATTTGGCTGCTATTTTTGTAAACCAGTTGTATGCAAAAGTGTTTTCTTGTATCTGTAAATAAGTACCATAGGGTAGTACAATTGATGGCTTGAAGCAAGTGATTCATTGATAACTGGTAAGGGATTCAGTAGTTTATATCACTGGTTTCATATTCACACACCGGCAAAGTCATAGTAGACTAGCTTTCTATTTAGAGAGAGTGATAACTTTAATCTGCATAATATTATGGTAGCTGATTTAGGCATTGGCATTACAAACACATATGGTTAAAAAACGATTTGAATTAGATAAACTCTGCAAACCTTGCATCTAATTATTATTAATGCTTTTGTTGCCATATGTTTCAATTAAGTTTGAGAATAATGAAGAATATAATGAAATAACTTTGCCATTCATGAATGGAAGCACAAAACAGTGACTGACAGTAAAAAATACTTAAAACCTGTTCAAATGTGGTTGAGAGATATTTGAACATATAAAGGCTTTTCACTGCAGTTTGTCATGAAGAAAAAAATTCTTGCTTAAGACAAAAAGGTGTTAAAATGCCACAGACAGCTAAGAGCACTTTCCACTGGACTGATGGTTGCAAGCATTTTGAATACTTACTACTCATCAGCACCAGATACCAAAAGACAGGCAACTCTGACGTAGCTAGAAAGTGAAGCTCCCTTTATAAGAAAACAGTCAATATTAGTGACTGATGTTACTAAGCTGGTATTTTGGAATATTAAAAAAAATAAATAAATGCGCCCTTTTAAAGCCTAGCCAGGCTCATGGGCCTGGTTTCCCAGTTTCAATGGCGTATGTGTTCCCCAGCTGGACGGGACACCAGTCCATTGCAGCGTTACTCATTTTTGCCAGCTGAGTGGACTGGAGCAATGTGAAATGAAGTGTTTTGCTCAAGAACACAATGCATCGCCCGGTCCAGGAATCGAAACCACAATCTTACGATCATGATGCTGACACCCTAACCACTAAGCCACGCACCTCCACTTTTGGAACATTAGTTAACATGAAATATTGTCAGAAGGCTTTAATTTCGATCACTTTAAAATAGAGGGTCTTGTACCATAGAACCATTGTCGTTGTCTTTGTTGCTGTCGTTGTTATTGTTGTTGTTGTTGTTGATATTAACATTGTCATATCCCCAAATACTTGTTTAGAATCAATTATACTATGTTTCCTAACAATAGCATTATATTTATTTGTTTGCCACGGGCCTTCTGAAATGAAAACCTGGATTATTTCTGCGTTATATCTATAAAAAACAAGTCAGACGACACTGCAAGTGAGAGGTGTAAACTGCTATTTTTAGACTATGTTTCTTAGACAAAGCATTTTACCTTAATTGGAAGTGTATGGACTTAATCTAGGCCAAACACGAGACCTCATTAATGAGTCTCACATGGCCAATTGTTGCCGGACATGTGAGAGAGTAAAGTCACGTGGGTTGGTATTGTGCGGAAGTAGATTTGTGAAGAATTAAACGGTGGAGCAAAGTGTGAGAAAATGTGGAGTGGTGAGGTGAGGGGTCCATACATGACTTTCAGGAAAAATTCTTCTCATTAAATCTCATTTCCTTTTCATAAGTCTACCTTGGTTATTGTGTACGTGTTTATGCATATGTGTATATAAGTCTGTGAATACTTATTTGTGTCTTCTTGTATATGTGTGTATATAGGTGAGAGACTGCACAAAAGAATCTATTTGACATATCTCTATTAAACAATCTCCCCCCCCTCTCTCTCTGCTTATATACATATACACATATACAAATAACAATTTATGCAAAAATATATTTATACAGTCACACACAAACCACATATACACATATGAGGAAGAGGTACAATGTATTGAGTTTTTTTTTGTTGTAGTCTTCCTGATTTTTATTCAGATAATATAATAAATACATACATACACATACATACATACATACATTCATACATACATACATACATACATACATACATACATACATACATACATACATACACACATGCATACATACATGCATACATACATGCATACATACATGCATACATACATACGTACATACGTACATACATACATACATACATACATACATACATACACACATGCATACATACATACATACATACACACATGCATACATACATACATACATACATACATGCCTGCATACACATATATAATATATGAATACAAATATCTCATTCTCTCTCATTGACTTTATCTCTCTTGCTCAATAGATAGTCTCTCAGATTCTTGCCATCATATCCAATAATTTTCAGTCCCTTGTAGTTGATGCTACACTTCATTCATCCCTAACCTTCTCTAACTAGACATTATCCATTCACAACTTATACTTCAAACTTGCAAAAGAATCTGCCAAAATGAATTTTCAATGCCTGTCTCTTTCGACAGCAACAAAATACAAACACAAATGCTACTCATATCAGCAAAATCATCATTGATTGTCCCCTTTCTAATCTGATCATGAACAACACTAGTGACTGAGCTCTTCCTTTGCAGGCTGTGATGTGTGATTGTGCAGCATCTCTGCACTCAGTGATGTGAGACTGTGCAGTACCCTTGCACTCAGTGATGTGTAAAATTTGCAACATCCATGCATTTATTGATGTGTGACTATACACTACTTCTGCAGTCAGTGATGTGTGACTGTGAGTACCCTCCCATTAAAAAACTCAGTCACAAAGCTTTGATTGAACAACTACAGATATCTCCAAGAAAGGCCACTTCTCTAACCCTTAAATCCATCCTTAATAACTACCAGCCAGTACATTTCCTGTAAAGTACATCCTTAACATATCTAGGGTTGCATCCAAAAGACTGGTCCCTATTTTTATGATACTTCATCCCCCAACAATTATTGAGACTCTACAAAGATCGGATGAGGCTCACAGTGGAGTGCTGGTCTTACATCTGGGGTGGTTCTACTACCGAAGACACAGACATCCTTGACTGCATCCAGAGAAAAGCCATTTGGCTAATTAGCATAAAGTCACAGACATAGTCCATCCTCTAGATTACAGGTGTGCCATCTCCTCTCTCAGTCATATTTATTGCTACTATAATGGCCTCTGCTACCCAGAGTTGACTGGACACTTGCCACCTCACGTCAGGAATCCTTATCTCACATCTCTCTCCTCTTTTCTTCATCCCTTCTGTGCTTGGTCCCACCCTGGGCACCAGGCTACGCTGAACTAGTCCTTCCTAGATTGTCCTTCCTTGGAAGTCACCTCTGTGTGTGAGAATGCAAGAAACTTCCAAATGGTTGAAGGGACCTCCAGACCCA
Source organism: Octopus sinensis (assembly GCF_006345805.1). Taxonomy (NCBI): domain Eukaryota; kingdom Metazoa; phylum Mollusca; class Cephalopoda; order Octopoda; family Octopodidae; genus Octopus; species Octopus sinensis. The sequence continues at coordinate 47,621,286 of NC_043014.1, read as the reverse complement.
CACAATACCACTCAACTTGCTGTGTGTGTCCATCTTTTCAGATGTTTGCCCTGCATCTTGGCTTCCAGCCCATTGCGATGGTAAGTTGCCAGCTGCAACATTTACCCACTCCTTGGCATGCTGTCACCAATGTCAAAGCAAACTTACTATTAACCATACTGGTACACATCCATACACATGTGTACAGACACGTGTGTGCTACAGAATGGCCATACTCAAAGCTGAGTCAGCATGAGTCATTACTCTGAGTTTCTTAATAAATCTAGTCACAAAGACACACATACATAGACACATGCATACATACATATATATGTGCGTATATATATATATATATGTATGTATATATGTTTATATATATATATATATATATATATATGTATATAATATATATGTATGTATATATATATGTTTATATATATATATGTATATATGTATGTATATATATATGTTTATATATATATGTACATATATATGAAGGAGATTATATATATATATATAGGAGAGTATATATATATGAAGGAGATTATAGAGGACTGAGAAATGTGGTGCATTGCTGTATTTAAAAAAACCCCACCACAACAGAATTGAGATCCTAAAACCTTGGGTCCATGTAAAAAGCACCAGTGCTGTGTCATTTAAAAAGCATCTGTGATGGTGCCACATAGAAAGCATCCAGTATACTTTGTGGAGTGGTTGGCATTAGGAACACCATCCAGCCATAGAAACCTAGCCAAAACGGACCATGGAATCTGGTGCAGCCCTTAGCCTACCAGTCCTGGTTAAGCCATGCAACACATCCCAGCATGGAACAGTGGATGTTAAATGATGACGATGACGACGATGATGATGATGATGACGACGATGATGATGATGACGACGATG